>NC_085089.1:467500-545000 GCF_963422355.1 Corticium candelabrum | reverse complement strand
ACAGATTCTGTTGTTACCATCTCTTGGTCAACTTGGATTCTAATGTTATCATTTCTTCTGACTTGCTTATCTTGTGCCCAATTCTAGAGTCTAGCGTTTTGTTTGTAGTTTGCAAATTTTATGTTCTTTAGTGTTGGACTTCGATTACGTGCTTTAGCTCCATGTTTGAAAATATGTATCGGCAGACAGAGAGACAGGAAGCCACTTGATGGGAATAAGTACCACCTCATCACATGTAAGTATAGCGGAGGGCCTGCCCGGACTTACAACACGATAGTTCAAACATGGTCTGAGTGCCTCAGCCAGTTGCATGTTGTTCACAAGATTGAACCAAAACACTGTTTTCTGGATTGTGACAGCAGACCTGACATATATGTAGTGGATCCTGACTCTGGTAAATAAGTGAAATTAGACGTATATCTCTTTGGCACATCTATGAGCACTTGACGCTCTTTCAAAGGCAACCCTAGAAGATGGGATGGCAGCAACTCGAAGAGAAAAGCTGAAAAGAAGACAAATACGCAAAAAAGGGATGTCCTTGTGGTATTGCATTGAATTTTATTCCTCTTGGTGATAAAGCACTTTGGTTGGTGGGGGCAAGAGGCCCAAAAATATCTCAACCAGCTATCATCAATAGCAGCAACATGGACAACTGAGTGCAGACAAGACGAGTTCAAAATCAATGGAGAACTCGACTCTCAATTGTGATGCAGCAGTGTAATGCCAGAGTGTTACTGTAGACGATGAGCAAAGTCTGGTCAGTATAGTGGTGACTCAGTTGGAGCCATAAGTAATTTCGTTAGTCTATTGTCAACTGTTTGACTCTTAGTTGTAACGAGGGGCCTCTTGATCCAAGTTGTCTTAAAACTTGCTGTTTTTTCACGATTATTGTAGACTGTAATAATGTCTTGTATAAGAAATATATGTATTGAAAGACAGACATACAGACAGACAAACAGACAGACAAACAGACAGACAGACAGACAGCCAGATTCAGATGCAAACAGAATTAGATGTGTCTTTGGCTCATCCATGGTGTTTGGGCTCAGTGAAGGCAGCCTCCAGGAGTAGCAGCAATGAAACGGGAGGAAAAGAAAGAGGCAAAATATAATTCTGAGCTGCTGCCAGAAGAGTCCTGCCCATTGGTCATTCCTATTGTTTTTTAACGTTTTGGCTGTTGGGGCGAACAAGCAGTTAGATATTTGAACAAGCTGACAAAGAATGCAAATGATAAAGAAGAAAGACGAAATGAGACCGACTTCAAGACCAAGTGGCGACCAATTATTTCAGTGACTCTACAGCGTTGCAATGCAAAAGTCATCTCACACAAAGTCATTAGCATAGCTAGATTAGAATGTCAAAACGTAGTTTGCGCAGTATAATTTTGTATGCTTCATGACCGTAATGGTCTTTGTGTTAGGTTGCTCATGATGTAAACGTTTTGATTTAAATGGAAAATATATGTATTGAGACAGACAGACAAACCGACAGACAGACAGACAGACAGACAGACTGTTGAGCTGCAAAGATGTAATGCTTCAGTAATGTCAAGGAAAGCCTGTAACATCCTAGGTGGTTAAAAGCGCAGTTCGGAACTGGACACCTTTCAGTTTTTTGTTTATTAGTTAATAAATAGTCATTGTAAGACCCTGTCAGGGTCAACTGTAGTGTATCGTGTATTAGACTTTTAGTTAAGAGTTGCGTAGTTTGATTTAGCTTGTAATAGTTCTAATTAGCCTGTAATAGTTCCGATTTATGAAAATATATTTCTTTGACAGACAGACAGATAGACAGAGGGACATTGAAGGCTATACAAATGAAGCTGACTTTAGAGGTTTTTGGAGAAAAAAATTCTCAATAATATCACAACGATGCAACGCTAGAGTCATCCTCCACAAGCTGACACGTGTCTTCCCTGGAGAAGAAGATGAGAACATACACAATAGCGACTACCAAAGTAGTTTGCATTAAACTAAAGCTGAACTCAGTAGATTTCTTGTATTTAGTGTTAGAAATGTAACGTAGAGTTTGTGTTTCAATAAATGAAATTGACAGACAGACACAGACAGAGAGACTTGGGACTTGCACGTTAGATTGTTGAATATAGTCTTCCAGGTCCTTTGGGCCTTGGACAGACAGACAAACAGACAGACAGACAGACAGACAGACAGACACATAGACAGACACATAGGTAACCAAGTAACAGACATGAGTCTACTGTTGTGACTTGAAAAGAGCAAGAACAGAGCAACCATTTGGCCCCTCACATCAAATCTAATGCAATTGACTTACCTCATACATAATTCCCTGCAAAACACAGTTAAGCAACTCTTTCGTAGTCTCATCAGTTGGAGCCTCCACGGCAGGCAAAATGGGCGCAATTTCTGTTTGCAAAACTGGATCTACACAAACACACACATTGCTCAACTCTACTGCATGCAAACACACGCCAATATCCATCAAAGCTACACTCTCAGTGTGTGTGTGTGTGTGTGTGTGTGTGTGTGTGTGTGTGTGTGTGTGTGTGTGTGTGTGTGTGTGTGTGTGTGTGTGTGTGTGTGTGATGCATGTGCGCTACTTGCAACAAACCTACATGAAGGTTCTGTGCTTTCACTCAGAGTCGACAAATTAACACCGGGAACTATCAGACCAAAGAGCTCAAGAATGTCAGCAGATGTATTCGTCTGTAAGTCTTGTATCCACAACAGCATGAACTGGACAGCTTTTCGACGCAGCTAAATGACAAAATCAAATTGAAATGCATAAGGGAATGAGCACAACAGCATCCAATACGTCAACACCTTCATTTGATTGCCTTCGTGTAGTAATTTCCTGATCACAAGACCTGTTGATATCAAATACAACAAAAGTAATGTGGCAACGTTTGTAGGAAAGATAGTCTGTTTATGACCTCTGTGTGTATGTCTAGGAGTCTGTCTCTATATTCATCAAATCTTTGTCTATTAATATCAGTTAGTCTGTCTAGGTAATGTGAGTTTGGCATTTCCTGTCTAGTTGTTCAGCTTATTACAGTGGTACGCAAAAGTAAGCGAACCCCTCGTAAAATCAAGCTTTTTCTAAATTCCTGACAGTTAAGAGATATTAGAGCCCCGTAATGTAGCCTGTGCAAATTGCTGACATCTATGCCTTTGCTGAAGGTAGAACTGAACTCTCATAATTAGTTTGTAGAAGAAAACTCAAATTCATCAAAAGTAGTTCTTTGCAAAAGTATGTGAACCCTTTCATTAGTACTTAGTTATTCCACCTTTTGCTTCAATAACAGCAAGCAAACGGTGTTGGCATGCTTCAACAAGGCGTTGACACCTCTCTGGTGAAATTTTTCCCCACTCTTCAACAATATACGACTTCAACTCTTTCAAATTCTTTGGAGAGCGCTTGTGGACTGCTTTCTTCAGATCTCGCCAAAGCATTTCTATTGGATTTAAGTCTGGACTCTGACTAGGCCACTCTAAAACAGTGTACGAGTGTTCTTGAAACCACGAACGGGTTGAACGACTGGTATGTTTTGGATCATTGTCTTGCTGGAATATCCAGTTTGGCTCTAGACCAAGATGACGGACGGATGGAGCAACATTGTCGGCCAAAATCTTTTGATATTGAGTAGAATTCATGCGGCCTTGAACGAATTCTACTTTTCCTGTGCCAAACGCTGCAAAGCAACCCCAAAGAATAACGCTTCCTCCACCGTGCTTGACAGTGGGGACAGCGTTCTTTCGTCAAAGGCCGTATTCTTTTCTCGCCACACGTAACGAACGTTGTTGTGGCTGAACAGCTCAGTTTTTGTTTCATCTGTCCAAAGAACTTTCTTCCAAAATGCATTCTCTTTGTCGACATGAGCTTTGGCAAAAGTCAAACGCATTTTGCGACGTTTTGGTGACAGCAGTGGCTTTCTTCTTGCTACTCGGCCATGCAATCCTTCCCTGTTCAGTGCGCGACGGACTGTGCTTTGATGCACTTCAACTCCTGCGTCCTTCAAAGACTTTTGCACATCATCTGCTGACGTTCGCGGATTGTTTGTGACATCTCGAAGGACTTTTCGCAAGGTACGACCCAACAGCTTTCTCGGACGGCCGGACCGAGGAAGTGATTTTGTCGTATTCAAAGCTTTCCATTTGTACACTATTTGCCGCACCGTTGACTGGTGAATTGAAAGGCGTCTTCCGATTTTCTTGTAACCTTCTCCAAGCTTGTGAAACTCAACGACTCGTTTTCGCAGATCTTCGGAAAGCTCTTTCTTGCGCGCCATTAACGAGACTCAAAAATGCTTCAGAGTTGCAACTTACGCGCTTCTAGCATCAAGCATTTATGTAGTGCAAACTCGCCACTAAAAATGTGGGAGAAACCTCACTAAAACAGCTTAAAACTGCCGGTATTTGAAGCGCTGAGAAGAGTTTTGCCAAGGGTTCATATACTTTTGCCATGCACACGTTGTGATTAACTTGGTTTCTCCTTTACGAAAACAGTTATTTCAACTTTTAGCAAAGGCATAGTTGTCAGTAATATGCACAGGCTACATTACGGGGCTCTAATATCTTTTAACGGTTAGGAATTTAGAAAAACCTTGATTTTACAAGGGGTTCACTTACTTTTGCGTACCACTGTATATGTCCAGCAATCTGTCCAACTGTCTTTCCAGCTGCTAGTTTGGATATTGAAACATCTGGAAATTTATATGGTAATCTATCTACTCCACTGCTTACTAAAGTATAGACATATCTTATAGTACCCACGTCATTCTTCCTTCATACAACAATTGCCAAAGTAACTTTCTATAAAAATCCCATGGTTGTGTGTGTGTGTGTGTGTGTGTGTGTGTGTGTGTGTGTGCGCGCGTGTGTGTGTATGTGCGTGCACACATGTGCTACTTGTAGCAAACCTACATACAGTCTACATACATACTATCCATCCGTCTATCTGTCTGCTTCTATCATATGTCTAGAATGTAGGAGGTCTCGACCATCAACAGTCACAACTGAACTGTTGACTTGGTTCCCTCCATTCTAGTGTAGGAATTACATAACTGAACTTCAGATTCTCTCTTATTCTGAAGATCCCTGGCAAACTCCTCTCTACACACTCACTCACAACTACTAACTTCATACATACTTACCCATGCTGTTGGCTTGCCACCTACGCTGCACTTGTTCAGGAATGTAAATGAGAATACGCTATAACAGACAGACAACACCACTAGGAACGATTAAGGATATCATCTACGTCAGTAAATATATTTAATCAAATGGTTAATAGACAAACAATCAGCAACTAAACAAACAATATAAGCAACAGAGAAACACAGTAGGGTAGACAAATTCCAGTTTCCTTTGTAGAATCAATAAAATTAGTGACATCACACATGTGCAAGCATTTTAATGCCTTCATAATTCAGAAACAAATCTGTTGATATACATACACAGAAATCAGAAATAACGAAATTCGGTTACATTCTGAAATTTCTAGAAATGTTGGAGACGTGAACATCTAACAATTACAGTTTGATATCCACAGAGTGAGTCAGCAGAGAAATGTATCTCTCACCAATAAAGATTTCCATCTCAATCAAACTGTTGTCGACAAAAAAAAATTAAAAACCAGAGTAAGTACATGCCTCCAGTCACTGTACATGCCTCCACCCACTGCAAATAACCAAGTAATGTAAACGTTCTATTTAAAAGCCACATAAACAAGACAATACTCAGATAAATTAGCAACATCTGTGTGTGGTTTTGTATTAGAAAGACGCATCTCTCAATACAATCAGAGTATCATGCCTATCTTTCCAGCAAACCTCCATTACAGCATTACACCACACTGACTCACAATTCTACACAACAAAACACAATACAACAGAAAGACCAACCTCCAGAGTCAACAACACAACGTCATAGAGATCTTCCTGCTGAGTTTCATTCAGCTGTCTGACTCTCCCACCTACAACACTGAACTGTCAAACCGACCTCATCACTTCTCCTCACTTACAGCAAGTCTAAACCTCTCGGTTTCAACAACGACTCGAGTGCCGTAAAAGACTCATGAAAGAGGTAGTATATAAGAGAGTAGTTGCTCCTATAGACAGCTTTCATGCGATCAGTCGTGGCCAAATCTGACAGAATGGGGAGACAACGAAGTGTCAAACAAATTCATTCATGTCGTCGTCTGATAGTCCAACTGTGCGTGTCTGTCTGCTCTCAGGCGTCGTAGAGATGAGATTTCTCACCGTGTGCCGTGTGCAGGGAGCGTAGACGACGAAGAGACTCTCGTTTGCCGTCCTGAAACTTTGCCAGCGCCGTGTCTGCGTCGATCTGCTTTCTTGAGCCAAACATGTCAATCGGTGAGATTGTGATACGACTCGTCAAGCTGGTCACCGCGAATAGAAACGAGAAGATCTCGACATTTTACCCCAAACGGGCCACCACTTTCTGTGGTTGATATTAACTATCGTACAGGAAGGCGTGGCATGTGAGATAAAGAGATATTCTTCGCTCTCAATCTGTCTGTCTCGCGCATCTTTAATTACAGGTATTTAATCAATTTACTGGTATTTGATCTCTTACTTTGAGGCGGGGCGCTTGTTGCGATATTTTCTTTCACTGTAGCTACAAAAATTAATTTTCGCTAACATATCAAAATTTCTAATACGACTGTCTTTACCGGTGTATGTAGGATATGACTAGCACATGTCTAGAATACGCTACTACTCTAGCATTACTGCAACTAGATACTTTTTGTATTAATCCTTACACAACATAGACTGTACACTGTTTAGGCGTGATTTAGTCTCGCATGACGGCTGCAGGATTGGCATTGATTGTGAAAGTATAAATACGTGACACTTTACATCAGCTATCGCCTACGACCATACCACTCTGAATATACCGGTTCTCGTCCGATCACCGAAGTCAAGCGGAGTCGGGCCGGGTCAGTACTGGGATGGGAGACCGCCCGGGAACACCCGGTGTCGTAGGCTTTTTCTCTCTTCCTCGTTTTTCCTTTTTCTCTTTTTTATCCTTTTTTCCTACTTATTATTCTGTTTTTTTGTTTCGTGGATGTCAACTCAACGTGCAAGTTGCGCATGCATCTGCAACTTACTTTGTCGCAGCTTTACTATTTTAGACATAGTAGGTATTTTAAACGTGGCTTGTACATGTGTTAGCGTCTCACCTCAGAACCATAAAGATCAGTAAGAGTAGAGAAATATTAATTTTGTTTCATTAGAAAAATTTAGTGTCTCTCCACCGCGGCGCACAGTCTGCGGCAAAGGTCCGTATATCGAGGCACATTTCCTCGTGAGCGATCGCGACTGGCTTTCGTTGTGTGTGAGTAGCGAATTCGAAATGGGTGGTGGTGAAGCACGGAAAGGCGACGAGCAGCAACGCCAGCTTACCCTTCAAGCTCGTACTGAATACCAACGCCTCAATGCAACGTGCCGTCACGATTTGACGGTTATGGCTAGAATTTCAGCTCCTGAAGTGGAAGAAGAATCGCGGCGTGCCGCAGTCAATATTTGCGCAGTTATAGACCGAAGGTAAATAACGAAACGTCCTCTGTCGACTGCATTCGTGACAAGCTGCTATTGCACCTGCAGTGGGAGTATGAAGGACAACATCTCACTAATGCAGGATACGCTCAAGTTTGTCGTCCAGCAGGTAAGAGAAACTAAAACGTAGAGTTAGAAGTTGTCATCGATTGTGGTGGTTAGTTACAAGCAGTAGTTCCGCGTACTGACTGGGCGCTTTCACACACAGGGCTAGCTGGGTTAATTATATAGAAACTATATATAGTTGTATGGTATAGATAGGCGTCTCGCGTTGGTGAACACGTCCAACGGAGTATTCTGACCGAAACGCTACGCCCTAGCTAGTATTTGTTGAAGTAAACATGCAAACTTCCAGTAATTTATACCCCATGCACGCGAGCACAGTTCCAAACTGGGCCGAGCCAAACCGAGCGGAGTCAGCTCTTGTTCACACCACGTGTAGAGAAAAGCGAGCCAGCCGCTATAGTAGGCGTGTTCCTTGGTGCGCACGCTAGCTATGTTGTTTGTACAGTACAGAGACACTGCACACCCGTTCGTGAGTAGCCTCGGCCTCCCAGACCCCTGTAGGAGAACAATTTTGAATCGGCGCTACACGGGTCTGGGAGGCTGAGGCTAGTTCGTGAATAGCCTCATACCCAAGAGGGCCTGGGTACGAGGCTAGTTCGTGAATATCCCGATTCCTTCATTTGTTCCGCTAATTTGATGTAAACTTCCCTGTTTTTAGCACAGCCTTCAATTTGAACCTGGATGCTGTCCTCACCCTATAGTCCGTCGGCCAACACCAGAAAGCGACAAGTTGCGTAGCCCCCCAAACCCGGGGAAGTTTCCGTAGTTGCAATCACCGAAGAGAAACCATGCGAGTGCATTTGCGATTGTTTGCCATCTTGAAACAGGGCCGTTTCTGAGTAACAAGAACAACTAGATTGACTGAGGCCACGCCCACGCAAATTTGCAGCAACAGCGAACCGAGAGTAAGAGACAAACGTGGTTCCATGCATAAGCTCTGTATACACTAGCTATATCACGCGAAGGCTTCAACTAGTGCAGCTGTCTTTTCTAGAGCTGGAGGTAATGAAGTGCGATCTCCAGCTAGTATTTCTCACATTGCCAGTAGTTTTGTTGATGAAAGAAAACTCCTACACTGTTGTTACACTTGTGCTGCTGCGTTTGACTGCCTTGCAACGGTAACGTGACCCTGGGCGTTTGGAAAGACAATAAATATCTCACAAGTCGTGACAAACTCCCGGATATACGGCACGTACTTGTAATACTAACTATCTAGACGTTAGTACAAGTGTACAATAATTAACATAAAACTGGTCGTAAGCGTTACTGACATAAATTTCCTAAATTTACGGCTGTACTAAATCGCTCAGAGTCATTTTAGTCACTAGCTAGTGGACTAATGATTTCATAGAGAACCTACACATAATTAATTAATAACCAATGAAATGTAAAGAGCCACCTACTCATCATGTTTATCACTAGAGTTTGCATCAAAATTATCGGCTGCAAACTCATTCGCAGATGCTATAGTGGAAGCAGCCTGAAAAACTTCACGCGGAATAGGGTTTTCACAATTGTCGCATTGGCACACATCTGTACATGGCAAGCAGCTTCGCTGGCAAGAGCAGCGCTTAGCTAATTAGAGCTGCACCCAGATTTTACAGCTGCAACTGATCAGTTTCAAAACGTCAACAGGTGCCGGTGGCTTCGTCGTCCATTCAATAGTTGCCTCATTGTCATCACCAATCTGCCAACCTTGATTATGGAAAGATGGTATATCAGGATTAGCTTCCATTGCACGTCGCCATACACCAGCCTGATAATTTGCTTGTTTGATATGTATCTTCAGAGTGTCTTGGGTAGGAGGAAGCTGTGCTGCACAAAATAAGGAATACCTCACAGTATTAATGTCGGTGGCGACGTCATGGTAACCGTAGATCATACAAACGTAAGGTTGACATTTCTTAAACAAAACATCCATGTTACTGTCAAAGCTTTTCCGAGTAGCTGCATAGCAGTGCAAAAAACGACTCATTCTTGTTTAGAAGTTCCAGTGGTGCAACTTTGCCTTTACCTGCGAAGGCGCTGGTTGTATCACAGCCTGTGAACGCATGGTATCCTGGCAAGGCTAAGCAAAGCTCTCTTCAGAGACTTCTTCCTACTTGCGTCCAGTTGATGAAGCGGCGACGATTTTTTGTACCTGTGAGAAACACGATAGTTGCCAGTATATCGAAACATCTGCCGTAACTTCTGGCCTTAAATGCAGGTCTTGGTCGTCTTCATATTCTTCTGTTTGTATGTTGAGTTTGCCTTTGTCATGCAACGATAGAGCTACTTTTCTCAGAAGAATCTCTCGGGGCACAGTAGCAGACGTGACCAGTTCCGACTCTGTTACAGTTTGTGGATTTGCAAAGAATATTATGCGACTCTGCTATTAAACTACTTTCAAAGATGCTAACATCTCGGCTGCACTGAAGTTTGTCTAAAGCCTTTTTGTTCGTGTATGCTTGGTAGCATTGTCTGTGATAAGCTCCTATCGGTTTTGATTCATCTGTGCAAGAATTCTGAGGAACCGTAAAGACGTCTAAGGGAATGCTTGCTGCATGTTGCAACGTTCTCCAACTGGTTTGTGTAAGAGCCGTAAGAGGACCGGTAATATCATGACGAATTTGGCACAGTCAGTGCTCAGAGTCAATTTTTGCTATCTTTGCTCTCTGCAAAGACATCTGATGATATTCAAAACAAAACTGCGAAATGATTTTGAATTTGAGATCTGCCAAGGTCAACAATAATGCAACAATAAATCTCTGACGTTCGGTTTGGTATATAACTGTTCAGTTGACAACTTCACCTCTGATACCGTTGAAAGCTGAGTTAAAGCTGAGTAAGAACACTTGGTTGAAAGGAGACAACAAGTAGTTTGCTCACACATAAACTAATGTAGTTAGGCGAAAGCTCTTACTTATATATTGCTAACTGGAAGTTGATCTAAACTACAATCTGGAAGTGAATGCTTGTACTGTACTGTACCATAGACTTCGATCACGGTACCGGAAGTAGTCATTATGCCCCTGCATCACAATTCTTTACACGAGGTTACGTAAATAAATGCAGATCATTGTCTGTTTGGCGTGTTACTTGTTTCCCACACGTTCAGAAAATAATTTGGACTCTTATGAAGGCAGCCAAATGACAAAGCGACGAGGTTATCAGGCCACATGTCTGAGACTTGAGGTTGGACAAGAGTACTACAGAAAGACCGTTGATTTCCATTCGTAGGAGAACAGCAGACACCGTTTCATAGTCCACAACAAGGTAGCTGTGCAGCACTTTCATTCTACGTGATGCCTGCTTGCCGGGACATCTATGCTTTCTGTTGGCAGTCTAGTTCGCATTGGTACGGCTTTCTATTTGCTTACAGTTTGTTCTACTGCTGCCTCAATAGAAGTTGAACTGCTAATGAGCAATCTGGTTTAGTTTAGGTCTCTAGAAAAGTTGACAGGCGCACAACTCAAAACGTTTCGTCATCGCGTGTCATGTGATCACGTGTGATATTATATCGTAAGCTATTTGGCTAATGCTGCGAGCTAACATGTTCACAATGGATGCTTTATGCCTCAGTAGTTTGCATGATGCGCTTTTACCCGTTTGGAGTGCTCTGTCGACAACAGAGTTACCAAGCTCGGTCTACTGACGTGTGTGCCACGCCCCTAAATTTTGTTGACGTGCTGCTACCTAACAGCCCCAGTATGGAGAGGCAAACAAGTGCAGTTGGACTTCTGTCATACTACTTTATCTTTTAGAGTTATCAAAACTTCCCCGGGCTTGGGGGGCTACGCAACTTCATAAAGAAGCGTCTTTTGGGGGGTTGGCCGACGGACTACTACAATGCTATGAGGTACAAGGTTTCATGTTCTGACCACACCATTTTCGTCTGTATTGAGCATGCGTGGCCGTCAGCCTGGCTTGGCCCGCATTCACACGACGATTTGAAGCAGCGCTGACCCGGGCCAACCCGTGCTGGCATGGCAAGTTGTGGTGGGCCAGGCCAGCACAGCTCGGCACGCATTTACACGACGAGTTCATCAGCGCTGACCCGTGCCAACCTGCGCTGGCCCGGTTAGGAGAGCTCGTGTGAATGGGGTATTAGATTGCATATCTAGGCCTGGTAGGTAGCCCTAGCCGGCATCTCATGTGATCATGATGCACTCAGTTCCATTGTAACGACAGTGGTATGGTATATTTGTTGACATATAAATTGAAGCTACATTGCCCGGCTTGGGATGCATTTAAGAGGAATTATCATGAAAGTTACATAATCTTATATACAATTGTAGTTACAGTTTATATAAGCTCACTGTCCCGTTCTTTGTGCGAGCAGACTGGATATTAATATTACTATTGGTTAGTAAGTTTCTGGAATCAGGTAAATTGTTTTGTGACAGAATTAGCAGCCCCTGACAGAATTCTCATAAAGTTAAGTAGTCTAATGTTGAATACAAATTTCTGTTGTTGCATGAGTTCACATGCATTTTTACTCGGTTCTGAAAAATTAGCAGCCAAACAGAATTCTCATTCAGAGTTATATCCCGTTCAATTAATTAATGAAATCCTGTTGTGAGAAATTAGCAAGAATTGAGTATCTCAATGTATGCAAATTTATAAGTTGTTGCATGAGTATCCTGTTCTCATCTTGAAGTGTATCTCTGAAGAACTACCAGCCAGACAGAATTCTCATGAAGAATTTCGTTCAGAGTTCTATCCCGTTGAAGACAAAGAAAATGTAACGGAGTGTCCCGTTTCCAAAAATCCCCTTGATTGGATTAGTGATTGGTTTGACTTGGACGCCGTGTTATCTCGAAGACGTTGCTGCCGTTGCGAGGAACGGGTGTATCGAACCTGGCACAGGGCCGGATCCAGAGAGGGGGTTCAGGGGGTTTCAACCCCCTCTTTTCCAATAGGCGTGGTTTAATAATTTCATATAATTTCAGTAGAAAAGAGAAAATTAGTAATTCAGCTATGAGCCTATAAGAAAAGGGACTTTGTAAAAGTCACGAGACTTGGCAAGTAGCGTACTCTAAACATATAGGGCTAAACCGACTTCCGGTCTGGGGACTATGTGTCTGGCTGGTTGGCTGGCTGGCTATGTCTGTCATGCTACAGGAATGTGCCACCCCTCCTTAGTATGGCCCAATCACGAAGCATTAATTCCTTTATGTCATACGTGGCAACCAAAGACAATGGATGAACAGCCAACCGTAGGCGCGACACTTCCTTGAGAGAGTTTTATTACGAGAACGGTGTAATTTATGTTTGCGATTGCTAGGACCTGTCGGAAATAAACAACAGAACTCACCTGTCTGCAACTGCTGACTCAAAATCGATCGCTTTCTTAGTTTTACGATATTTATACGCGAATCTAAGAATACGTAAGGAGAGATTTTATGTCCCACATATGATGACTCTACTTACGACTACAGACTATTTACGGACTATGCGGTCACGCGAAACGACAGTGGCTATGTAGGATTTTAAATACATGTTACAAGTAGCACGTCTAATAGCGTGTATATTCGTAATTCTTTGCGACAATTACTCCGCCTACCATACGTGTCAGAGCTGCCAACTCTCCCGCATTGAGCTGGAGACTGAACTCTTCTCCCGCCTACCCACATTTGGCATCAAATCTCCCGCATTCTGACCATTGGTGGGTGTGACCAAAATGATGGGTGTGCCTGTTTTGTGTAACTGTACCCTACAGTTTTAGTACATACATGTGTACACACATACTTGATATCCCAATATCAATTTCTATGTGCCAGTCCCTCTCTTCATCCGGCTCTTTCATAACATACTTGGTCAAAATACCGACATAGAAGGAGGAGTCGGTCAGAAGTGGAAAAGGAGGAGGGGCTGGCTACCTGATTACCGTATGTATTGCTGGAAAAGCGATCGAAGAAGGCCACAAGAAAATAGAATCCAGAACATCCCAACTAGCCACAAGAATGTGCATGTACTTTGTTCTTAGATTTTTATAACAGGCAGTAGTACGTACAGTACAAGTTCTGTTTAATTAATTAACTATTATGTTTAGTAATTGGTGTTGATACTGTGTGTCGCTAATTAGGCACATTAATAAATCGGTTATACATTTGTTGCACTATAATTAAATTAATTAATGGCTTCTACTCCAACCGGGCATGCAAATACTTAAATTTTGATGATTAGATATTATTTATATATATTATTTAACACTTATTACCATATAAATTTATTGATATTAATGCTATTGTAGGCGTGTCCAAAAGATTTAAACTCCCGCATCCCCCACCCACCCCGCAATTTTTCTGCAAACTCACACGTTTGGACACTGCTAGGTTGGCTGGTCTGACGTGGTGTTCAGGACTTTGAAGGCTCATAGCTGTAGAAGTGACGGTGTAAACACAGCTTCAATTACTAGTGCTATAAATAACTGCTAATGATGAACCCCTCTTTCAAGAATTCCTGGAACCAGCCCTGTGGCATCTATTAGTCTAACCGACTGCAAGTCACGTGCAGTACTAATAGTGTAATCCATTTCCTGTATATAACAAATGCCGACTCTTGTCATTTCAACAGTCCCGCTGAACGTCATCACTTCGAAGACGTTGCCGGCGTTGCGGCAAACACGTGTATTGAACGTGGCAGCTCTTTGACGAGCGTAGACGGGCAAACGACTGTGGGCATTTTTTAAGACCCAGATATTTGCAAAAATATCTTACACACACACCGCTCTCCTTTATATAGAGAGATATCGGCAAACATTGACTATCTACAGTGTTAGTAGAGATATGTACAGCACAGTGTACATGTAGTAAGGATTGATCATACTGTAGGGCGGGACGTGACTGTAGGCATTCAGCTTCTGAAGGTGTCTCTTGGTTGTCAAGTACACACAATCGCTAGCTACAATACAAAAGGATGGGGCGACGGAACTTTGTGAGGCTTTTTTCCTCGCCGTTTGGTCCACTTGCACGAATCGTTCCTAGACTGATCTGTAGTCGGACACGGAAACAATTTTTTGAGGTAGGTCTTATAATGAAACGTGGTCGTGGAGAGGAGAAATAGATATTATATATATATATATATATATATATATATATATATATATATATATATATATATATATCCGTGTGTAGACACGAACCTCAAATTTCTATATATCAAGAGCTCGATAGATAGCCTATATAGGACCATGCCCCTTTCTGTTATGCGACCCGAATTAGAAGCCTTGCTATGCTTGGCAATAACACTTTCCAAGCCCCCTTCATTTCACTAGGTTATGAAATTGCTTCTTGTGATTTGTTGTTCTTGTGCAGCTGAGACCAGAGGACAAACTGAGTTTCATTACGTTTGATCATGAAGTGTGTGTTGAGCTGCCACTACAGAATATGACTGCTGCAGGAAAAGCGCAGGCAGAAGCTGCAATCAGTCATTTGAAGGAACGTGGTCATACTAATCTCAGCGGTGGACTATTTGCTGGCTTTGATCAATTCTTCAAACTCAAACCTGAAGAAATTGCACGTGTCGAGTCTATTCTGCTGTTTACTGATGGGAAGGCAAACGTTGGGGTTTCCAAAACACCTCAACTTGAAAAAGCTACAAAGTACAGCTCGTTTATTATACTTGCCGGCTTACATGCCTAAACATGTTCCTTGCTTGATTTTTAGCTCTGTATTAAAGCAGATTGGACGGCATTGCTCTGTCTTTACGTTTGGATTTGGATCTGAACATGATGCCGACATGCTAAAAGCAATAGCAACGGCTGGGAATGGAATGTATTACTTTGTCAATGACGCTGATACAATCCCTGAAAGCTTTTGCGATTGTCTCGGTGGGCTGTTGAGTGTGGCAGCACAAAATTTGAAGCTTCGCATCACAGCAGCTGGAGACTGTGCCCTTGAGAAGCCACTGACAGCATTCAAAGTCACAACCGTTCAGGAGTACAAAGTCTATGATGTGGCCATTCCTGACATTTACAGGTACTATAGCTTCCTTGGTTACCTATTTGTCCATCAGCCTTGTTGCTTGCAGTAGACAGCCAGTAGTGTAAGTCATGTTCTCTCAAGCACCATAGGAGCAATAATGCCTAGCAAAAGAATGGGCTTCTAGGCTCTCCTTGTTGATATTTTGCAACATCTGTTGTCTCTGCTGTTTGACACAGAAGTGATCCTTTGTTTTGTCAAATTCGCTTGTCAGAGTTTATTGGTTTTAAGACAAGCTGTCACAATTAGTGACATAGAAGAACACAAACATTGTGACAGGGGTTTGTTCATACTATCAAAAAGGCCCATTTTCTTTTCATCCACATGTTTGCTGTCTTTTACTAGTAAATTAAGGAATGTAATCTGTTGACAAAATATATACATGAAAGAAGCAGCATTTTATGTCTTTCAAAAGAAAGGGAGAATGCAGTAAGATGTCAATTCAGTAGTCAAATAAAGTAACCAAGAGAAAAAGACAACAAATTCGTGTCTCTGTCAGGGCCACAACTACAAAGTCCAAATCTCAATTCAATTAAGAACAGTTTGAATTTATGTAGGATTCCTTTTGTTATTGGCCATAGCCAATAAACTCTGAAAAACTGATTTAGTGTTTACACTTGTTTACCAGTTTGTGTTGTCAGCTTTGATTATCTATGTCATCGTGTGTAAGTAGTTACTATTTTGAATGACAGTATGCCTGTTTGGCAGTGAAGAAGAAAAGGACATCCTCTGTAAAGTTAATGTCCCAAAGTCTCCTGATCGTGTTGATGCTCAGGAATATCAACTGGCTGTTTTCAATCTGGATTACTTTAATGTCATAGACTGTGTTCCTCAGTTTATCACAGCAGCAGCCTCTGTCACTCTCACTCCTGAAGGACCTGAAGTTTGTGGTGGAGTTGATGAAGAGATAGGAGTACAACGTAATCGTTGTGAGACTGCACAAGCTCTGACTTCAGCAACAGAGCTGGCCGATCGCGGTGATTACGATGGTGCTCGTGTTGTTATTCATAGGTGCCTTACAAGAATCCAAGCATTGCCTTCTGCAAATCATGATCTCTCTAAACATCTCATTGAAACATTGCAAGATGCAGAGGGTGGACTGAAAGACAAGACAACATATGTCCGGTACGGCAAACAAGCTACCACTAGCTATGGTTTGGCGCATTGGCAACAACGCTCAAATGTTTCTCCAGCCTATGCAATGAAGGCAGCTTCTGCTGTTTCATCAAGACCTGATTCTAGGAGTGCTCCTGCTGCTTGTGCTTCTGCTTGCCTTCCTTTAGGTACAGAACCTGTTAATTATTATCGCAAGGGCAAGAAAGCTAAAATGGTTAAAAAGTTTACGGAGGGTACGTCAAATTTGAAGTATGTTCCTGCTCCTCTTCCTCCTATAGAACAGCAAATGAAGAAACAGTTACCTAAGACTGATTCTCACAGCAATCAACCATCTCAACATCAAGGTCCTCAGGATCAGTCTCTACAGAATCAAACTTCTCAAACTAACCCTACTCATGAACAGCATCCCAATGAGAAGTCTTCACAAGATAAGCCTCAGAACGAGCCTACTCAGGGATGAAACTCCTAAGTAAACGTGACAATAAAGAACTGAGCATGAGGTCTCAAGCTAGCATACATTATTAGCGTGATAGTGTGGTTTCGTTGAGCAATATCTGCATGTCTTTTAGAGGCTGCAATTTTGTGGTGGACTATTAGAGGACTTTAGGTTAGAGGACTGTAGGTGCACCATTTTGACTGTATTGTGCTGCTGATGCTGATGCTGCAATATAAACTTATATAAATGTGGCTCTCAATATGTATTCAATTAATTAAACTTGCAGTGTAGGCAGACTATCACGTACGACTAATGATGTCAGCACTAACTGCTGTCACTAATAGGCTGCGAGTAACTGTTGTCATTCTCTCAAAGCTACACTTCATAAACCTCCAAGTTAATCACCAAATCTAAGATGAAATGTTTAAAGTGTAACTATGTGTTCACTGTTGTACCTCGTGTAGTAGGTACAGTGCTGTAGTTAGTCTCAATATATACTGTGCATGGTTCATTAGCCCTTTCAAGCACTGAAAATCGAATTCTTACTGACAGTGGAAGGAAGTTGAATAAGGCGATTGATCCCTATGACATCCATCTACCTAGTTTCTAGAATCCATACCGCATGATCATGTGTTGCAATCTTAATCTTAAAAGGTCAATCCTCATTCTGTACGGTGAACCTTTAGAATATGTGGGCAAAGCAACGCTTCCACTCCATGATACTTCTTTTCCTACTTGTCTTTGTCTGCTGATGATCGCTTTCTTATTTCATGTCGTTGGACGTAGTAAACAATGATAAGAGCACCGATACCAACCAAACAGCAAGTACCTAATACAGCATATCCAGCCACAGAACGAAAAGGAGTGCCATAAATCTTGACGGCAAAGCGTGTCTCAAGGTTACAATAGCTACCAAGAGAGACAAATTCTGTCTGGTTTCTATGTTTTAGGGTATCACACTGACCTGTAGCCGTTTGCAATTATCTTTGCTGTGAATAGGTAAAGTCCATCTCCTGAAGACAGTCTCAAGCGGTTTGGAGATGAGCTGTTGAGAAGAAGGTAAGCTTCATCGAGATAGTCATCACTGCTGACATCAACTGAACTGTTGAAGCAAGAATGATATCCCTATTATACCAACAGATTCTGCATATCAAGTAATGAAGAAATCACTGGGTAATTAAAAAAAGTCTTGCCTGTGCTGGCACAGTGAAATTTACTGTTGAACGAGCTTGCAGTTGTTTCAACCATTCCGGTGTGCGTAAGCAGCCCACCTTAATTTAGTAACGACTCTGAAAGTGAACAACTATGACGGAAATGAGTTACCATTGTTCGTTACCTCTCTAGCAGTATGAGTGTATGATAAACCTGAGTTACCCAATTCATCTATCAAAATGAAGTCCGCCGCGACCGAGTCAACTACTGCGTCTCTATCATATCTGCGAGACAAACAGAAACAGGTCAACTGATCCTTAACGCCTTTCAACACACATAGAGCAACGTACAAGTCCAGACTTGGCAGAAACGTTTGGTGGTACTTCACACGAAGAGGACAACCGTAAACGCTGTAGTTATACTGTATCAAAGTTTAACGACACTACACATTCAGATAATTCCACGAGATTGCTCAACTAAGTACTCGGCTTGCTTTATCCTTTCTCGTAACTAAATTTGAGTATGCGCGTTTAGCATGCTGCGGTGTAGCTAGGTTAGATACCGATAGTGTGCATACAAAGTCTACGTATTAAACTATTGCGTATCGATGCCTTATCGCTGTCCTGTATCAGTACGAGACGTGCATTACCTTGGGCTGACGTGAAGATGATTTCTCGTAGTTCATGTATGATTTACAGTAGTCCGAATTTCATCGTTCCTACTCAATACGGTACCAATGGTTTCTAGTCGAAGCCGGAAATCTTTCGCATCAATCGACACACCCTAAATGGATTTTGATAATGCGGTAAGGAGGACATCCGAGTACTAAGCGAGAAACCCAAAATTCAGACAATTGTTTATTCTTGTTATGTCTACTTGACAGTAATAGTGACCGCTTCTCTTGGCTGGAAACACAAGAGACTGCTATTGGCAGGCATTATCTTGATGCTAACAATCTTCCCTGATTCTGATCTTGTTAGCAATATAGATGTACATGTTTACATCAGACAATGTGACTGCAAAGTAAACAACTTACTGTGAAGACAGTGCAGCATTTTCGAACAAGAGTATCGTCTTTAGCGCGTACAAGGGCAATGATAGTAAACTGTAGAATGCACGGAGTAAATGTTGTGACATACCTCGTTTCTAACTATGATGCCTTGAGTGGTAGCTAGTTGTTCGGCACTTTTGATTGTCACGTTCAAAATAGAGAAATCTGACACAAGAATCTAAACAGACACTCCGTACAGAACAAAAAAATTGTAGCATGTTGATGATACCGTCAGTTGATGATACCGTCAGTTCATTAGACTTCCACGCCTTTGGCACTATAAATATGACCACAACTGCGACAGACGGCATTCTCTGATTGCAGTACACAAACAAGAATGTATAACGATCAAATTAACCTGCAAGATTTCATTCATATCCACCTAGTAGAGATCGAAAGGAAAATTACTTGACCAGTAGATGTACTGTAGTGACCGGTATAAACTTGTAGTTAAGTAGCTTCTTTTCAGCTAGTTTTATCCCCCCATATGGGCCTAATGTAATATGTAGTAATTATTATGCAGTGAACTCTATGTTTGCTTTTAGAGTTTGATGGAAATTTCATTGTAATGGAAATATATGTATTGACAGACAGACAGACAGACAGACAGACAGACAGATAGACAAAGAGACGGAGAGACAAAGAGACAGACAGACAGACAGACAGACATCACATGATCCCTTTTAACCAATACAGACAGACAGAAAGGTCGACAGACAGACAGACATACAGAGGGTCTTGCACGAATACCAATTCAACATGGTGTTGCTACAGAAGGTGGTGTTGACCTTATTCTTCATCACATGCAGTTATTGCTTGAGAAGAACAAGGATTGGGTTGTTCTAAAGACGGATGCCATGCAAGAACGATTTCAATTCAGTACACAGAGCACAGGTTTTATAACAAGTTTGTCATCATTTCCAGAAATTGGTAATCATGTAAATGAAATGTACTCTGAGTTGAGCCCTTTAATCTACTTGATGAACAACAACCTTGTCATGTTGTCGATCGTCACAGGAGGGCATTCATCAAGAAGATCAATTAGGGCCTGTGCTTTTCTCCTTGGCAATTCACAATATTTTAATCAATTTACAGTCGACATTTAATGACACTGTTGTTCTGGCTTACCTTGACGATGTGTTTCTGGTTGGTCCATCATTGAGTGTGGTTGATGCATTTAGGCATCTAAAGGAACAATTTGGTAAAGTTGGACTTCAGATTCAAGATCAAAAGTGTGAGATGTATAGTCCATTACCATCAGCGGTTCCTAGTACATCAGTTATTGGTGATATTCGTGTTACTTCTATTGGAACCCAAATTCTTGGTATACCTATTGGACATCAGGAATATGTTTCTAAGGTTTGTCTGGAAGTTGTGAAATCAGGCAACAATCTTTGTCAGCAGTTGCCTGATTTGAACGAACCTCAGGGAGCTATGATTGTACTAAGACATTGTCATACAACTCGTCTCAACCATCTGTCTCAAGGAGTTTGTCCAACCACCTTGCAATCTTGTGCTACACTCCATGACCAAATGACTAAACAATGCTTCATGGCTTTGGCAGGAGTTGCAGAGTTAACTCCTAACCAATAGCAGCAGTCAACTAACTCTACCCATAAGACTTGGAGGTTTTGGTATGTCATCATCGAAACACATCTCTCAATTTGCTTTTTTATCCAGTTGGAGTCCATTGCTAAAGAACTTCCCTACGCGCTTCCCATCCTTAGAAAGCCACGTTTGCACTTAATTGTCATCTTGCAAACAGGAGGGAGGTGTATTATGCATCAGCTGCAACAATCATTAGATGAAAACATGAATCTGTCAGAAATCATGTCTAATACAAAGAAGTTACAACACAGCTAGATTGACAAGTGCCAGTTATCAACTTGCAATTAATAGTCTGATCGACAATTCTTCTCAAAAAGATGCTGCTTGCTTGTTGTCTTTACAAGGTAAGGGAGCTGGAGCATGGTTCAGTGCAATATACCATCCTTTGAGAAGTTTGCACTTTCACCTAGTAAATGTACTTTGGCTACTTCAATGAGGTCGGGTCTTCCTGTACATTATCCAGAGTGGATCAACAAGTGTGATTGTGGAAAACCATTAGAAATACATGGCGAAGATGCAGATGGCTTCCATTCTAGAACTTGTAAAACTGGTGGTGGGCGGGGCGCGCGCGCACGACTCACAACTCGATGATGTCTGTAGGTCAGAATGTTTGAGTTCACTTCACTTATCACACAAATGTGAACCTAGAGGCAGATATGTGAATTCCAACAACCGCCCAGATATTCTTGTGGCAGCTGATTCTGAAATTAAACTGGTTCAAACATAGAACTTGATGTGGCACTAGCTCATCCGTGGGCTGCAGACATTTTACAGACACGAGTCTACTGTTGTGACTTAAAAAGAGCAAGAGCAGAGCTACCATTTGGCCCCTCACATCAAGTCTAGATCTGATGCAATCGAGCAACTCGTTCATTGATTATGAAAGTATAAATACGTGACACTTTACACAAACTATCGCCTACGACCATACCACTCTGAATATACCGGTTCTCGTCCGATCACCGAAGTCAAGCGGAGTCGGGCCGGGTCAGTACTGGGATGGGAGACCGCCCGGGAACACCCGGTGTCGTAGGCTTTTTTTCTTTCTCTTTTTACTTTTTCTTTTTACGTTTTCTTTTTTCTTTATCCTTTGTTCCCGGTGTCGTAGGCTTTCTTCTCTTCCCCTTTTTTTCTTTTATCCTTTGTTCCCGGTGTCGTAGGCTTTTTTCTCTTCCTCTTTTTACTTTTTCTTTTATCTTTTATCCTTTGTTCCTGGTGTTGTAGGCTTTTCTCTCTTCCTCTTTTTACTTTTTTTTTCTTTTATCCTTTGTTTCTACTTATTACGCTGTTTTTGTTTCGTAGATGACGTGAAGTTGCGCATGCGTCTTAACTTCGTCGCAGTTTTACTATTTAATTTGATCATTTAATTTAGACATAGTAAGTATTCTAGACGTGGCGTTTACGTGTCCTAATTAACGTCTCACCTCAAGACCATGAACATCAGTAAGCGTAGAGAAATATTTGTTCCACTAAAAAATTTTAGTGTGTAGACTCTCGGCGGTACTAGCCTCGACGCTAGGCCATTTCTTCGCCTTATGTGGTGGAGTAACGCGCGCGATTACGCGAATTTTTTGGGGGGCCCACTTTCTTTAGTGCCGGATAAACGTCCCTATACTTGTTTGCGTTCGTTGACTACTGCGCACCTTGCGACGCCACACCATTGACGTTGCTAAAGCGGTTGCTGAAGCGGTAGCTGCATCGTAATTTTCGAACTCGGGGCCATCAAAGCACATGCGCACAAAGTAGCTATAGCAGGTAGGCTAGACGTTTCGTCTACCTTACGTTGTGATAACTTATTTTTCTTAGTTCATAATTCAGCAGAAATCTGCGTCAGTGCACTTACATTGCAAAAGGAGCTGTTCCAACTTTCAGCTGTTCAACCAGAGACCTCTTCAAACTGGTGTACACGTAATACAGTTAGCAATCTAGTAGCTAGACTACGGTACGTATAGTCACGTAGACATAGATTAACTTTTTAGCTCTTTAGGAACATTGCATGGGCTTACACGTAATCTATACCTTACATTGTATATCTATAGTAAACATGCTTCTAAGTATAAAGTTTATAATAAAGTCTGTCAAGCATTTTTGCTGTTCTGCTGAATACTGGCGGACAGACTGTGCTGTCTCTTTATCTTTTGTATACGCTTCGGCATCACATACCTATTGACAGAAGGAGTTGTGTGAGTTGCTCTCCTACTATTAAACACACTGGGGCGGCCAGCTTTTGCAGGAACAGAGCTTGAATTTTTTACGTGTTTTCGTCTGCTGAGGGCTGTAGGCTGCACCCGAATTCTTTGCCTGCGCTTTGTTATCCCTGTATGACTGCCAAAAGTGTGTAATGCTGAAACCAAACGCTGCTGCTTGGTCGGTGGATGTGTTGATTTTCCTCAACATTTCCAGTAGTTTTCACAAAACTTTTTAACAGCTGTCAGATACCCATCATTATTTGTCATGTTGGGGGCAAGTCCAGTTTCTAGGTCAACCATGACTTCATTGAGACTTGTTTTGACTGTCTCGATTGTCTGATTCTTGTCTTCACCACTACTGGGTATTTCAGTCTCCTTCATGGTTGTTTTCTGCCTTTTCTGCTGGAACAGATCATCATCCAGCATGGCTGATTCTTTGAAAGAATGCCGTATGTCTTCATTATGCCATTGAATATCAACAGAGAGGGACTGCAAGTACTCTTCATCTGACTTTTGGTGAAGACTGCTGTAGAAGCTAATGGGTTGGCAATCTTTTCCAAGAGCTATGCCTGCAAGGAGCTGGCGTCCTTTTGGGGAATCAGTTGGAATCTTGTTGATGGCGGACTTCATGTATTTTGTTGCTGCAACGAGCTGGTGTTTACATGGTGTTCCATTGTATCCTACCGGGCAAGAGCATTCCCCTAGTTGCAAGTCTACTATCCAGTGGTTGTGTGGATCTGTGTGGCTTCTAACCATGTATACATCAGGGTCTTCTTCTGTGGCTGTTACATCATCAAAGGAAGTGCTACCAAGCTTCACACCAGCTAATGTATATTTTAATGACACGAAGTGATCAAGTCTGTTACTTGCCAGTGAAAGTAAGCGGTGCTGATAATACAACTCCATTGTTATATGCACCATTTGGAATAACTGTACAGCATTCCAGGCCTTCTGCCTTTGAAACAGGATATCTTTGATTATTCTAATGCTTGCCTCAGAATAATTATTCGTGTAGTTTCCTCGTGTTGGGAATTGTGTCCGGAAGCATAAAGCCCATTCTTCTTTTCGCTGCCAGTAACTGTCTATCGTTTTTTGAAAACAGGAAATTGACTGCTTTCAATTTCAGCTTTTACATTCATTAGGGCTTGCTCTGAAAATGAGTACAGAAGGCACTTTGTGAGCAGCATACAAGTTACCCTGTCGTTTCCTGTTACCCTGGACTTATCACTCCACAGCCAACGCCACATGCTTTGGAGGAAATGGAACACACAAAGATGCAGTTGTGCTTTTGGCCATACTATCTGGAGTGCTCTTCATTCACTTGCAGAGTCATCAGTTAAAATTGTTAACGGCCCTGCAATTTTGCCTCTTCCAAAAAGGCATAGTCGGGTAGGATGCTGACAAGTGCTTTAAACGCAGCTGTGTAAGAGTCTCTACATCTTCACTTGAAGCCATCACACACCCTAACGGTACAGCTCCTGCAACAGTGCTGCAGCTGAGTACAAACACTGCAGTGTTTAAGTTGTCCAAGCTGGCTGTAGAATCGCAGTAGACCATTTCACTGCTTTGGTACAATACTTTGTGAGCTCTCGCCATTAAGGGTGTGACAACTGCTAAAAGGAATGGAACATTGTGAGTGACTTTTTTTAACTTTTGGTGGATGTTCAGGAGCCACTGCTTCTTTGGTCTCCTCAGCTGACTGATAAAGTTGAAGAAACGCTCTGTCGTTTTCTGAGCTATGGGCTTCATTAAATTGGTTTACTTCTAGCGATAGACACTCAAACATTAATTTGCCATTTTCAGGGCCAACACACTTCTGTCTCCATTTTTGAAACAAGCGTTGGACATCCTGGCAGTTGGGGTTGATGGATCGATCAGCAAGTGCAACTTCAACATCTGAAGTGCCAAATTTTAGCTGTAGTCTGTTAACATATTCATGCCGAGCTCTGGCTGCTGAGTATCCTGACTCAAACAAATTGTTGTACTCCTCTTTGGCGCAATTAGCAACAGGCCTGCAACTAAGTGCATGTGCACTATTTACAGGGTGGTTGCGGCTATACTGCATGTCAATCAGACATGCTTTGCTAGGATGGTTGGCAATAGCCAAGGCTAGGCTAGAATAGACTCGCACTCTCAAGGTACTTGGACACTTTGTTTTCTTCATTCTGGTGCTCTTGAACATACGTGATGGTGGAATTTGGGACTTCATTTTCTCTTGGGTTTTAGTTAGTTTCTTTTGCTGGTGGTGACAGTGTCGCACTGTTTTAAACAGAACTCTTTGACCTGATGGTTTGACTCCTCTTGTTACTCTGTATGTTGTTTTTGAGATTTTTTCAAAGTCTTCTATCCATTGCACTGCTGCTTGAGGAGTGTTTGCATTTGTCCATACTGTTAGTGTAAAGTTGTAGGACTCTGCTCCCAAGAAAGCATCTTGCTCTTTCTTGCTGTGCTCAACAACAAGGTAGCTGTAGTTTGCAGGGAATAGGTAAGCTATATCCTGAGGTACACCAAGGTTCACTTCTGTTGGTGGGTTTGTTTTCAGCCTGGCTTGGTCACTAACGCTAATGATGTTGCTAGGAAGGGGGCTTTCCAGAGGACTTTCAACAGGTGTGATTTTATCACACAACATACTATCTTGGTTGTTTGGTTCTTTAGACAAGAGGCCCGTTGCAGATTGGTAGGCTTCTGTCTTATCACTGACCCTGACATGTGAATGTGTGATTGACAGTCTGCCAGGCACATCTAGTTTTGGATGGTTAGTTGCTGTTGCTGCAGCCTGAAGAAGTCCCAGTACATCAGAGCTCACCTGCTTAGGCTGAATAATCGGCTGTTTCTGTTTTCCTGCAAAGGCTTAGGAAGTGTCTTCTTGTTGTCAAACGCTAAACTGCTGACAACATTTTGAATGTCAATCTTGCCTCTGACTAACCAAACTGCCAAGACAGTCCGTAGGTAATGAGCATATGCACTTGGCTGGTGGTAAATACAAAGTAAAGATTTTAGGGGATGGCACTGAATTTGTGGAAGGCGAACATACGGCCAAACTTCATTTGGACCAAATGACACAGTAGCAACGAACATGAATGCCATCACACCACAAGATGATGAATCTGTTTGCACTGGGTAATTGCAGCATTCGCGGGAGCAAGCATGTTTGCTATTTCTGTCAAAAGTGGGCCTATGCAAGTTGAAGATGCTTTGAGGTATTGCAATCTGCTCTCCCAATATTTTTTGCAGTTCAGAGAATGTCTGCTTACATACCAAAAGGAGGTTGGGGCACTGGATAGCCAAGGGAATCGCCATAGTAGGACAAGTTGATTGATACGTCTGTAACAAGCACAGTCCAGTGATTGCCTCCAAGGATTTTGTTAGAAGCAAAAGCAGTGCCAGACAGTGGATCAATGCTGACATTTACAATGAAGAAAAGCAAGCGAATGCTACTTCTGCCGTTTAGTGCAGTGGAAACATAGTTTGTCATACATCTTTTGTTGTATTCAGACAACACAAGCGACATACAGTCATTTGTGTAACGTCCTTGGTTACGTGCAGCAACAACTCAACGATATGTATTGGTTACCAGACAGAGCGAACTAAGAACACAAGCTGGCGCGTCTACTCTACACTAAATCGAGTCTGCGCGTATGCCGTAACGCGCGCTACATGTACACTACGACATACATTACATCTCTCTTCCTTTACTAGAGTTGTACAGTCACAGGTCCAGCTTCTTAGGCTTTCGGATATTTCTGCCAGAACGAGTCACTTGCGGGTTGGCGGTCACTGGAGTTGTATTTCGGTCAGAGCTCTCCTCCATTTCGCTGACTGCTGCTTTGGGTGTATCCGGTAGAGGTGAGGCTATATTGTCCGAGTTTAGACTGTTGTATCCGGTTGTAAAATCGAGCCTGGACGTGTCATTGACAAGAGAACTGGCTTCTGGGTACGGTCGAAGATGTCTTCGATTCCGTCTGTACTTTCTTCCACTCTTCGGACATTCTACAACAAAAGATCGTGGTGACTTGTGTTGTTGGTCGACCTTGGCTGGGAGCCAAGCGTTTGATTCCGGCAGTGGTGCCATCCTTACTGCGTCTTCGGGTCGTAGAGATGGTAATGGTTTCACTCCTGGTCTGGAATCATAGTATTGCTTTTGTTTCATCTTCTCCATCTGGAAGTGTCTCTGAACAGATCTCTGTTGTAGGAGGTATGTTCTAGTAGCTTTCTGGATGAGGGAAGTGTGTTACGAGGACGTCTTCCCATGAGCAGTTGAGCAGGTGACAGGTTGATGCCTTCTAACGGGGTTGTTCTATAGTCCAAAAGGGCTTTCTGCTTGTCTTTGACTTTCTTCCAGAGGCGTTTCACTGTCTGTATTCCTCTCTCCGCCTCACCATTGCTCTGCGGGAAGTGAGGACTGCTAGTTATGTGGTCGACACCGTATTCCTTGCAGAATTGTTGGAAGTCTGATGAGCTGAATTGCGGACCATTGTCACTCCTGCATTTCTCTGGAATGCCGTGTCTACAAAACTGGTTCTTCAGCGCTTGGATTGTAGAGGACGTGGTCTGGTCTTGCAGCTCATCCACTTCAATGAATTTTGAGTAGTAATCTACCAGTATGAGATAGTGTTTGGACTCAAAATGGAAAAGGTCAATTCCCACTTCAATAAATGGCAGGTCTGGGACTGGTGTTGGCATGAGAGGTTCTGGTGGTAGTCTGTTTTGGTACTCCGCGCAGCGGTCACATCTCCGTACAGTGTCTTCTATCTGGGCGTTCATGGCTGGCCAGTACATTACCTCTCTGGCGCGTTGTTTGCATTTCACTACTCCAAGGTGTGACTCATGAAGTAGTTTCAACATTTGGGAACGAAGGCTCGGCGGGATTACTATCCTTGTACCCTTGAAGATGATGCCATCTTGTACTACTAATTGGTCTCGTGAGTCCCAGTACGGCCGTGCTGTAATGTGGACGTCCTCCCGCCGTTCTGGCCAGCCTGAGAGGATAACAAAGTGGAGGTTCTTCAGTTCTGTAGACGTCGCTTGTTGGATCTCCGAATGTTTGGTACCCGTGATTGGCACAAATTTGAGTGTGTTGATGTATTCGAGGTCGTCATTGTTTCCGGGATCTTCACCTGGGATGTAAGCTCTCGAGAGGGTGTCTGCTAGTTGCATGTCTTTCCCTTTTCGGTAGGTGACAGTCAAGTCATACCATTGAAGCTTGAGCATCATCCTCTGCAGTCTCATTGGTGCCGACAGTATGGGCTTCAGGAAAATGCTTTCCAGAGGTTTGTGATCATTGTATACTTGTACGTGTCTTCCGAAGACATAGTGATGAAACTTTGTGGTTGCATGGACAATCGAGAGCATTTCCTTCTCAATTTGAGCATACCTCGACTCAGTAGCCGTCATTGATCTTGATGAGTAAGCTACTGGCCTGCCGTCTTGGAGTAATACCGCCCCTACGCCTGTGCTGCTCGCATCGCATTGTATCTCTACTGCTTTCCGAGTATCATAGTAAGCTAACACTGGTGCATGGGTACACAGCTCCTTCAGCTTCTGAAAGCTTGCTTTGTGTTCATGTTGCCATTCGAACTTCACATCTGTCTTCAGAAGTAATCTCAGCGGCTTGTCCACGTCGCTTAGGTTTGGAATGAATTTTGCCAAGTAAGTGACGAAGCCTAGAAACCTTTTGACGTCACTTTGATCCTGGGGATCCGGCATCTCCGCTACTGCCTTTATCTTTTCTGGATCTGGCTTTAGCCCTTCGGCTGTGATGAGATGTCCGATGTATCGAACTGATGGTTGTCGTATGTGACATTTCTCGTAGTTGAGGCGTAAATTGTAGCTGGTGGCTCGTTCGATTACTTGGTGGAGTATCTGGTCATGATGTTTCATATCCCGGCCAGCTATCAATATGTCATCCATGATGGCGGTTGCCCCTTCGATACCTTCCAGCATCTGGTCCATGATTCTCTGGTAAATTTCGGGAGCACACTTTAGTCCAAAAGGCAGACGTAGCCACCGGTACCTCCCCATGGGGGTGTTGAATGTAGTTAGCATTGATGACTCGTGGTCCAATTTGATTTGCAGGAATCCAGACTTCGCGTCTAGGACTGAGAAGACCTTTGCGCTTGGAATGTTGCTGACGATTTCCTCAATTGTCTTCATGGGATGATGTTCCCGCCTAATTGCCTTGTTTAGGTCTCGAGGATCGATACAGATCCTCACTTTGTCCTTCCTGAGGGACACTACCATGGAGCTAACCCACTCTGTGAGTTCCTCTACTCTGGTAAAGCCATCGTTCTCCATTTCTTTCAATTTCTCTATGACCTTGTCCCGTAGCATGACAGGTTGTCTTCTTGTTGGATGCACTACTCCTTTGGCACTGGGGTCGATTTTGATGGTGTAGGTGCCGGGCAACGTTCCAGTTACATTTGCCAAGTCGGGGAAATCCTGAAATTCGTGTGGAAGTTGTGTCTGTGTTTCCACGCGCGTGTTCACTTTGCTCACTCTCTGTATGAGGCCTAGCTGTTCTGCTAGATCGCCTGATATGATGTTGTCTTGCTCTAGGTCAACTATTTCGAAGTCAGTTTCCAGGTCAATGCTATTGTATCTGATGGGAATTGTTGCCACGCCAAGGGAGTTGATCTTGTGGTTGCTGTAAGAGTAGAGATTTATCCGTGACCTCCTCAGGACACCCTTATTGCGTAGTTTCTTGTATTTGCTGGCAACTATGACATTACACTTTGCTCCAGTGTCAATACGGAACGTTTTGGTGCTTCTTCCTACTTCCAGTCGTACTAACCATCTGTCTTGCTTGGCTCGATGTGAGGGTTCCACAGCGTTTATGTAGGATCTGTCTTCCTCGTCCTCTGTAGAGTCGCTGTCTTGTGCTGTATAGCTGACCTCTGGACTCCGAGGCTCCATTGCGTAGACCCTGTTGGTCTTTCTAGCTCGACATACGGTCTGCCAGTGGTTTCTCTTCTTGCAGTATGTGCAGGTTGATCCTAGTGCTGGGCATTTTCCTCTTGTCTTTTTGTGTGTCTGGTCATTGCCGCATCTGCCACATGTGTGCAAATTCTGCGGTTTGTCGCGTGCCTGCTGTTCAACAGCTGGATAGAGTTGTGCTTTCTTTGGCTTGTAGATCGCCTTCTGTGGTTTGACAGCGGCTATTCCAGAGTCTTCGCCTCTCATTTCTCGCAGTTGCTGTTGTGACAGCTCGAACTGTCGAGCTATTTGTATGGACTTGGTAAGTGTAAGTTCTTGACCCTCATAGAGTAGGCGTTCCTGTACTTTCTTGTGACGTGAGCCATTGATGATGCCATCGATTAGAATGTCTTCTGTGTCGTGGAACTGGCAGTCCATGGCTAGAAGGCGTAGGTCTTTGAGGAACGTGTCGAAACTCTCGTCCTCCTTTTGTACGCGTTGGTGAAATCGGAAGCGTGATACTCTCTTGTTCTTCCTAGGGCTTACGTACTCCTCGTACTTCCCTAGAACCTTTCCGGGGTCCTCCTTTTCTCCTTCAGCCCAGCTGAAGGTCTTGTGCAGTTCTCTGCCTTGTTGACCGACCCACATTCCTAGCCACCCGGCTCTTTCCGCGTTCGTGGCTTTGCTAAGAGGGCCAGCGAAGACAAACGACACGTGTTCCTTGAAGCGTTTGAACTCTTGGTATGTGTCTGTGGCATTCCAGTCCATGGATGGATGATCGAACGTGAATCCTCCTGTTGACATCGTTTTCACTGTGTATCCGAGCGTTTGATAGGTCCTATCCCGCCTGACACCATGTAACGTCCTTGGTTACGTGCAGCAACAACTCAACGATATGTATTGGTTACCAGACAGAGCGAACTAAGAACACAAGCTGGCGCGTCTACTCTACACTAAATCGAGTCTGCGCGTATGCCGTAACGCGCGCTACATGTACACTACGACATACATTACAATTTGATGAGTTGTTGACAAGTCTGGACAAACTATCAAGAAGGTCATCTGTCAGCCATCTTGTGCATGCCAACTTTGAAAACTGATGGGTGCTAATGCTTTGACATGCTATAGCCAATGGTGGCTGATTGAGCAGTATGTTTTTGAACTGTTGAATGGTATCACTACTAGAACGTTGAATATTCAGAGTGCTTGGAAGTTGGCATGTCTCATCAAACCACTCTTTCTCCTGATGCACCTAGCAATAACATACCACGCTTTAATGTTATGATTATTCTAGGATATGTAGGCTAATTGTAGGGTTTGTGCATACCGAGCATGCGCATGTGTGTGTGTGTGTGTGTGTGTGTGTGTGTGTGTGTGTGTGTGTGTGTGTGTGTGTGTGTGTGTGTATGTCATGAATAATGTAGAGTAGAGGACTTTCTTATATGACAAAGACCTTCAGCATTATGTTCATTGATTTAGAAATTCTAGAAGTGTTACCCTCTTGCAACTAGATCATGTAATAGTGTTTATCGGTGTCTGTCTGTCTGTCTGTCTGTCTGTCTGTCTGTCTGTCTGTCTTTCTGTTTGTGTGTGTGTGTGTGTGTGTGTGTTTTGATCGTGTGGGAATTGTGTTGATTGTCTAGATTCTCTCATTTGAATTGTCAAAGTTGACTCCCAGTAATCTAATGGCTTTTGCTGTTCAACAACCGATAACGACTTCAACTGCTGTGAGTGTGAAATTGGTGAATGAAGTCAAGGAGGGACTGGGAGGTGTGACAGCCAATAGGGATCAACAGCAATGAGGAGTGGAGAACGTGAAGGATGAGAAGTCAGCTGTTGTGGAGGACAAAGCAGCAGCATTGAGTACAGATTGTAGTGACTGGATCGTGTAGCACGTGTTTGCTGATAGAGTGATGGATAAGCAGACAAACGGATAGACTGACACTGTCACAGACAGATGGACAGACACACAGATGTACAGACAGACAGACACACAGACAGACAGATGGACAGACTCATACAGACAGATGGACAGACTCACAGACAGAGAGATAGACAGGCACACAGACAGACAGATGGATAGACACACAGACAGGCAGATGGACAGACAGACAGACAGACAGACAGACATATGGAGAATCAAAGTGACTAGCCTCCACCCTGTCCCGACTCTACTTTCTGTCTGTACAGCATGATGCAACTTCCACGTACGGACGGGACGGACAAAATAGCACTTATCTATAGTGAGGTATGCTATACATTCTTTACATATACTTTACATGTATACGATACATGGTTTGGTTGCAGCCAATAATACAGAATGAGGATGTGCATGTGTAGAGGTATGGTTGGTGTGTGAGGGTCACCTCGTGATGAATTTGAAGCTAAAGAAGAGATCTCATTCTAGGAACACTTTCACTTGAGAGAGGACTGCAATTTGCCTCTGTAATTTTTGGAATAAGTTTATTTCTTGTGGCAGGGTACAAGACCTACGATACCACAAATATGACTCAATGTTAACTAATTAAGTTGTCAATATTACAGATAATCGTGAAATATTGGATTGGCTACATGTATCGATTGGTATCGGCTTGTATTGGTCTAGATTATCAGTTATTGGAGAATAAGTAAAACTGTTTTATCAGTGAAACTTTAGCAAAAAAGGGTTTTTGTACATGTTCCAGTGCAGGCGTGTATGTATGTTTTGCCTTTAACAGCCAGTGCTGCAAAAATGGTGCAGCTATACTTTTCTGTGGTGTTCTGGACAGCAACAAATGTCCATATATTGGTCCCTTGAAAATCAATGGCTCAGCGAGTGTGGTCCATGTCATTACACTGTAAACCAGTTCATGTACTGTACAGTCTTTTAATTAACTGATTAATTAAATGAAAAATTTTACTGAAGAAATGCTATGCTTAATATTTTGCATTGTGTGTAGGACATGTGAAGAAGATTGCATATATTTGGAAGGTTGGATCAATGAATGGCATGTCAGAGTAGTGTCCAGCAAAATCATGCCACTATTCAAGCTGCTAGTGCAACAGCTGTGACATTTGTTTACCAGTTTATGATGCTGTATAATTCAATTCTAACCAGTTATAGTCATTACCGGTTGGATATAATAATATAAACACACACACACACACACACACACACACACACACACACACACACACACACACACACACACACACACACACACACACACACACACACACACACACACACACACACACACACACACACACACACACACACACACACACACACACCACATGTATAATAAGCTAGTGTATACTGAGCACTGATAACAATCTGTGGCATATCAGTACTGAGTAGCAAGTCAAATAACAACCTGTTTGTAGTTGTGTGTGTACAATGTTGCATTTAGTAACTCTTGCATACTGCTTCAAGTGTGCTCTAGCGAATTACGGGTAATTAGTAAAATTCACGTACATATACCTGGGAGGCAATAGATTTGGCTTCATGTATTGCTTGGAACTCTCTAATTCCTTCAAGATTGAATACGCCAAATAGGAATGCACCGGCTTGAGTGTTGTCTCCAGCCTGCTCATTGATTCTTCCAGCCAGATTTCTGCAGGTAGACTCACTGGGCATTATTGGGCTACTGTGTGGGTCGCTAAAGTGAGTGGCTTTGGGCATAGTGATGAGCTGGCCCTTCTCTGGACTCACTTTGGGAAAGGTCAGTCTCGTACAATCTTGCCTGTTTAGGTGTCTAGCGGACCTAGATGCATTGAAAAAGAAGTAGGCACGTGATGGAGTGCAGATTGAGTCTCATGTACGTGTGCATAAGTACGGCTTCACTATCTAACCTGTCCTTGAATGTCGTAAGAAAAGAGCTCGAAAACTTGGCAAACATGTCGCGAAATCGAAAAGAGTGCGAAAGAAACAGGCGGGACTAAACGCACTTTTGACTGGATTTGGCGCGGATACGTAAAGCCAGCACGGACTTATGGCACGTGCAGAACACAGCGTATACGGGACGTTTATCCGGGTACTAAAGAAAGTGGGCCCCAAAAAAAATTCGCCGCGATTATGCGTATGGTTCACATGACCGGAAACGAAGTTGCCAAGACATACTCGGAAACGAAGTTGCCACCGTAGGCGAAGAATCCGGTCATGTGAACCCTACGCATAATCACGCGCGTTACTCCACCACCTAAGGCGAAGATGGCCTAGCGTCGAGGCTAGAGTAATAGGACGCGTGTATTGTAAACGCGTGAAGATAAATTGAAGGGAGATAGTTTGTCTTGTGTTGTTACTGTAGTTAGCTGTGTGTTGTACATGTGTTAGTATGCCCCCATTGGGAACTGCATTACTGTGTGTGATGCGATAGAAATAAATATTATTATTATGTCGTGCTCAACCAGATCAGTCTGGTTTGTAAAGTCTATTACAAGTACCGGAAGCGAACCCTGCTTCAACAGTACTTAGACCATCACGGCTGTCTAGATAGAAGACACGACTTTACGAAGGATCCGAGTAGATTCCAGAAGCACTGTTTTCTGTAAGTGCTGCAGGTTGTGATGACCTGGAATAATGTCCAGCCACGCAATACCTGCGTGCACTGTGCCCAAAGCTCCCAAGACCACCGGAACCACCAGTGTTCGACAATGCCACATGCGGCTTATCTTCACTCGCAAGTCGCCGTACTTCGCCAACTTCTCAGCATGTTTCTTGCCAATGTTGCCATCAGCAGGACAGCTGATATCAATAAGAAGACAAGTGTTTGTCTTCCTATTTCTGAGACAGATGTCTGGACGATTGGCTTTGATCTTCCTGGTAGTGGGGATGGTGGTATCCACATCATAGTAATGTCATCCGTCTCCACAAGCCTATCAGGATGATGCCGGTACCATCTGCTCTCCACTGGAACCCCAAAATGGCGACAAACATCCCAGTGAATGATGGAGGCCACCTGATTGTGTCGATCAGTGTAGTCCGTCGGTGCCAAAGCACTAACAGCCTGCCACAATGTGGTCGACTGTTTCCAGGCCTACACTGCACATGCGGCAAGTAGGACTGACATCACGATGTAGAATCTTGCGCTCATAGTACCGAGTCCGAAGAGCTTGGTCTTGAGCAGCAACAACCAGTCTCTCAGTTGCAGCAGGAAGATTCGCTGCCTTTAGCCATCTGTAGGTCTCTTTCATGTCCACAGGCGGTTGCTCAGTGAGACGGCGATACTGCCCGTGCATAGGCTTCCCGCTCCAGGACTGCACACGAAGAGAACTGCAACACGTACGGTAGTGTCTCGCATCTGTTTCAGGCGCTTGCTCGAAGCCACCTTCAACCGAGATGGATGCATTCCTGTGTAAGTTCTGCGACTTGTCGTCCGAAGCAAGACTCCTCTGCAGCTGTGAAGTAAAGCGACGAGCCATGCGCTTGACCGAGTGTAAAGATTTTCCAGAGTCACACTCCCGTATCATCTGCATGAAAGGATCAGAGCTGTCAGCAAGGTAACAGTTCAGCCCCACAATACAAGATTGATATGTCGACTCAATCTGTTGTAACCCCCTACCCCCCTCACTGCAAGGAGCGTACAGTCGGTCAACGTCTGCAGCAGGATGGTGGACACCGTGCATAGAGAGAAGCTTTCTGGTCCGTCGATCGAGCTGCTGCAGGTCCGTGCACCCCCAATGAATGACGCCAAAACCGTAAGTGAGAACCGGTAGTGCAAACCCATTGATGGCTAGAATCTTGTTCCGACCATACAACTCAGTCCGGAGAACCACCTTCACTCTGCGCAAGTACTCGCGACGGAGTCTCTCCCGCATCATGCTGTGCTGAATACCGTTACTCTCATCTACACCCAAGTACTTGTAGACTTGACCCGGTTCCAGACAGTTGATGGTGTCCGTTTTTCCTACCGTCACCCCAGAGTTGTGTCCAGATAGTCTGCCGTTGACAAAGTGTGCAACAGCACATTTGTCCAGACCAAACTTCATCTGGATGTCATCAGAGAAGGTACGAACCGTGTGCAACAACCCGTCCAACTGATCAGAGTTTCTGCCATACAGCTTCAGATCATCCATGTAAAGTAGATGACTGATAAGCTGACGTTTGGCAGTCTCACCATGCCCAGTGGTCATCCGGTAGCCGTAACCGGTTCTGTTCAGCTCCTTGCTCAGAGGATTGAGAGCCATACAGAAGAGAAGTGGAGAAAGTGAGTCACCTTGGAAAATACCCCTCCTGATCTGCATAAGCCTTGTCTTGATCGTACTATTCCCGCAAGAAAGCACCATCGATGTCCTCCAACTCTTCATCACACGTGACAGGAACCCGCACAAGACTGGACTGATCTTATGCAGCTGAAGGCATTGGAGCAACCAACTGTGTGGCACGCTGTCATAGGCTTTCTGGTAGTCCACCCAAGCCATGCTCAAGCTCTTGTGCCTGGTCCTACAGTCTTCGGTAAGCAGCTTGTTGATCAACAGCTGATCCTTTGCACCAAAAGATCCCTGTCGACAACCTTTCTGCTCCGGAGCCATGAGGTTTCTCTGATACAAATGCCCTGCAATCCTCTGCCTGATGACTGAGGTGAGGGTCTTATAGAAGACAGACAGACACGTGATAGGCCGGTAATTTTTGGCCTGGTCAGTCTTGTCATTCTTAGGAATCAGAGTAGTTATTCCTTGAGACAACCAGTCGGGTACAGAGTCTGGATTCTGAACCAGCAGGTTGTAGTTACGAGTCAGATCAGTGTGAAGACACGTGATACGCTTGACCCAGAAACCATAAACCTTGTCTGGACCAGGAGACTTCCAGTTCCCCATCCTTTTGAGACACGATGTGACCTCATTGTCTGAGATAGGTAACCACTGCTGCTCATCTTTCCGGTGCGTCTCGTCATCGGTTTGACGTCTCAGCCAGAAGGCAGACTCATTGTGATGTACCTCAGTTTCTAGGATACCACCCCAATACTGTTCGATCTCAGACTCGGATGGCGGGGAAGTGACCCGGATAGTCTGCTTATCCAGCTCTCTGTAAAACCGTCCAGCATCTCGTTGAAACAAACCATTCTGGCGAAGTCTCTTACGATTCTTCTCCAGCCTCCTGGTCCGCTCGACCTTGGACTTAAGTTCCATTTTCAATCGATTGATGGAGACCTCACAACTCTCCGAACAGGAAATGCCCAACCGATGCCGAAGACGTCGGAGTTCATGTAACATACGAATGCCCGATGAACCCTTTCTAACCTCCAGCAACAGTGAGATCGCACGTCGAAGTGTGAGAATCTCCATATCCAGCCTTCGTCTCCATGTCGGTGTTTGAGAATTGGTTGACTTCGTCGTCTTTAAGCCCCGCCTTTTGGACACTAGCGAAGCAGCAGAGTATACCAGGTAACTGATTTTATTATTATTATTATTATTATTATTATTATTATTATTATTATTATTGCTACCGTCCATAGGGTGGGGCGATGTGACTGACGTGAGGTCACCACGTCACAGTTTGAAATGTTTAGAAGTGTAACTATGTGTTCACTGTTGTACCTCGTGTAGTAGGTACAGTGCTGTAGTTAGTCTCAATATATACTGTGCATGGTTCATTAGCCCTTTCAAGCACTGAAAATCGAATTCTTACTGACAGTGGAAGGAAGTTGAATAAGGCGATTGATCCCTATGACATCCATCTACCTAGTTTCTAGAATCCATACCGCATGATCATGTGTTGCAATCTTAATCTTAAAAGGTCAATCCTCATTCTGTACGGTGAACCTTTAGAATATGTGGGCAAAGCAACGCTTCCACTCCATGATACTTCTTTTCCTACTTGTCTTTGTCTGCTGATGATCGCTTTCTTATTTCATGTCGTTGGACGTAGTAAACAATGATAAGAGCACCGATACCAACCAAACAGCAAGTACCTAATACAGCATATCCAGCCACAGAACGAAAAGGAGTGCCATAAATCTTGACGGCAAAGCGTGTCTCAAGGTTACAATAGCTACCAAGAGAGACAAATTCTGTCTGGTTTCTATGTTTTAGGGTATCACACTGACCTGTAGCCGTTTGCAATTATCTTTGCTGTGAATAGGTAAAGTCCATCTCCTGAAGACAGTCTCAAGCGGTTTGGAGATGAGCTGTTGAGAAGAAGGTAAGCTTCATCGAGATAGTCATCACTGCTGACATCAACTGAACTGTTGAAGCAAGAATGATATCCCTATTATACCAACAGATTCTGCATATCAAGTAATGAAGAAATCACTGGGTAATTAAAAAAAAGTCTTGCCTGTGCTGGTACAGTGAAATTTACTGTTGAACGAGCTTGCAGTTGTTTCAACCATTCCGGTGTGCGTAAGCAGCCCACCTTAATTTAGTAACGACTCTGAAAGTGAACAACTATGACGGAAATGAGTTACCATTGTTCGTTACCTCTCTAGCAGTATGAGTGTATGATAAACCTGAGTTACCCAATTCATCTATCAAAATGAAGTCCGCCGCGACCGAGTCAACTACTGCGTCTCTATCATATCTGCGAGACAAACAGAAACAGGTCAACTGATCCTTAACGCCTTTCAACACACATAGAGCAACGTACAAGTCCAGACTTGGCAGAAACGTTTGGTGGTACTTCACACGAAGAGGACAACCGTAAACGCTGTAGTTATACTGTATCAAAGTTTAACGACACTACACATTCGAATAATTCCACGAGATTGCTCAACTAAGTACTCGGCTTGCTTTATCCTTTCTCGTAACTAAATTTGAGTATGCGTGTTTAGCATGCTGCGGTGTAGCTAGGTTAAATACCGATAGTGTGCATACAAAGTCTACGTATTAAACTATTGCGTATCGATGCCTTATCGCTGTCCTGTATCAGTACGAGACGTGCATTACCTTGGGCTGACGTGAAGATGATTTCTCGTAGTTCATGTATGATTTACAGTAGTCCGAATTTTCATCGTTCCTACTCAATACGGTACCAATGGTTTCTAGCCGAAGCCGGAAATCTTACGCATCAATCGACACACCCTAAATGGATTTTGATAATGCGGTAAGGAGGACATCCGAGTATTAAGTGAGAAACCTAAAAATTCAGACAATTGTTTATTCTCGTTATGTCTACTTGGCAGTGATAGTGACCGCTTCTCTTGGCTGGAAACACAAGAGACTGCTATTGGCAGGCATTATCTTGATGCTAACAATCTTCCCTGATTCTGATCTTGTTAGCAATATAGATGTACATGTTTACATCAGACAATGTGACTGCAAAGTAAACAACTTACTGTGAAGACAGTGCAGCATTTTCGAACAAGAGTATCGTCTTTAGCGCGTACAAGGGCAATGATAGTAAACTGTAGAATGCACGGAGTAAATGTTGTGACATACCTCGTTTCTAACTATGATGCCTTGAGTGGTAGCTAGTTGTTCGGCACTTTCGATTGTTACGTTCAAAATAGAGAAATCTGACACAAGAATCTAAACAGACACTCCGCACAGAACAAAAAATTGTAGCATGTTGATGATACCGTCAGCTCATTAGACTTCCACGCCTTTGGCACTAAATATGACCACAACTGCGACAGACGGCATTCTCTGATTGCAGTACACAAAGAAGAATGTATAACGATCAAACCTGCAAGATCTCATTCATATCCACATAGTAGAGATCGAGAGGAAAATTACTTGACCAGTGGATGTACTGTAGTGACCGGTATAAACTGCACAAAACACTTTGCTGCAAAAATCTAAAGCAGTCTTACAGGACAATTTGAATTTCTTTGCAGACTGTTTTGAATGAGCTGACGCAACGGCAGGTAGTGCCTCTTTATGTGATATCTAGCAAATTAGACAGCACTGTCTTTTATAGTGGCTTACTGACGTAAAGACAACTAACGAAGACTGAGCAATAACCAGTAGCAGCCTTGAGGAACTGTCAAACGCCAATGAGACGTAACTATCAGGATGAGCAACAGTAGTTACCTAAATTCATTAAATACCATGCACGTACCGAAGCAGAAGACTCATACGAACAACCGCGGTCTAACCAGTAAAACATGTTCCGTCCCTGCATGACCCACAAACAGCCTTTTTATTGTCGTCAAAATCACAAAAGTGCCGTCAAGAGCTATGAAGATGACAAGACATGATTAAGAGATGTGCAATACAAATTACAACATTACAATATAAAGCGTTACCTGCATGGACCTCGGAGATAAATTCGTTTAATATTAACTGCTCGTCATTGAGATAAGGACCTCTGATAAAGCGCAGCAAAGATCCTGATCTTCCTTTTGAAAGAATCGACAACAAGCACGTCTCTATAGTTCAATCAATGTTCGGTATAAGATAATGGCCATAAACAACCTGCTATTGTACTGTAGTAAACTCGAGAGGAATCCCACAACAGCATCTCACCAGATCCTCTAGGAAACCAGGCAAAGTCAGGCTGCGTGACTTCACTGTCGAAACCAAGAAGAAACTCGTGAGACGTATGCGGTTCCCACTGATTGTTACTGTATTGGAAATAGTAAAACTAAAAAAAGATAAATTATTACTACCATACAAAACAAGACAAAAAACTCGTCCACAAAACCACTGATTTTGTTTTGCTTTTGTGACTTGCCACTAACAGCGCGACAACAGGAGAAAAAGGATGAAAACCGATACTCCAGATGAGCAGCTAACTCAAATCAGAGAGGAGTTAACGTTGCCATCACAAAAGATTCAGTGCACTTACCGATGAAGCAGAAAGGGGCAGAGATATGGTAGAAAATGTGAGACCTCCGTCCATTGACAAAAGAAACCTGTCCGATTGATTCTACCAAGTCACGTCAAGTTACAGTGCATGTCTCAACTTCACTTAATTAAGAATTCCACAATGTACCTTTCCATTCCAAACAGCTACGGCAGCGTTAGACAGCTGTAGCTACAAAAACTCAAACGTAAAGTAGACAGTCAAGTAGAGATTTAATTAAGTAGACACAAGGAACATACACTGGACGTTCCGTCAATGGCTCCGCGAACTACCAAGGAGACTGCCTGAATGCGATCAACCGAAGCATCTAAGCTGGTCAAGCTGGCTACAAAGCCTCCTTCAAGATCAATAACGTAGACGTCCGAGCTGATCAGTAACAAAAGGTTCTTGTCCAAAAAGGTCGCGTCATCCACTGATCGACTTGAAAAGTGCTAAGATATTAACATTTTCAAGTATAACATACGTTAGACAAAAATTGCAAGAGACATAAAAGAAAATTATACGACAAATATACTGACCGACAAATGACAAAGCATAAACACAAACAACAATAAACCTGAGAAGGAAGTCTTAATTCTTCGAAGGTCTTGAAGTAGCTATTGCTCAAATACGTGCCGTTTCTACAAACGAACGGCTACAGCACTTGTACTATAAAATATTATCAATTCGAGTCTCACTTTAAGATATAAACACCAATATTCAGCTCCTGTTGATGCTGCGAGATAAGCATTTAAGACAACAATTGACTGTCTACAAATAAGTTGCATTCCTAATTCATACCTGTATTAATTTGGATTTCCCCGTGGTAAGAATCGTAGTCTGCACCAATTACAAAGCACGTGTTCGCACTATAGGAAATATAGACTTCACAGTGACAACCTACCGATGCCAAACTTAGCGATGGTACCACGACACGTCCAAATGACAGAAGCAATACTCCGTCCCTACATTTGATATTGAAAACGAAACAAGTAAATATGTTGTTACCACAAGCAGCAGTGACCGTAAAGTAAGCAATTGGAGAAGCGTCAACGAGACAACTATCAACGTCAAGAGTATGTTGAGTGTCCATGCAACCAAGTAAGTGTTTTGTTTTGGATACAGTAACTCGAAGCAGTAACAGCATTAAATAAATGCAAAATGGGCCTTCACCTATAGAAAATTAAATTTTAGTTAACTAAATATAAAGCAAACTGGATTATGGCCATAAACAAACAGTAGCATACACAAGTTGAAAAACAAACAATGCAGTAGTATTTATACAATTTGCCTCACATTGTAAGAAATGATATCATTGTATCCTTATATTAAACAGTCTAATCACTGTGTTATTGATTAAGTAGTCACCGTTTACATGTATTCCATGCTTTGACAATTTGATATACAGACAGGTTGACTAATTACTTAACTTAGATTGTATAGAGGCAAGGTGACAACCAACCTTATTCCACACCCTAAAATGATGACATCATTCCCACGCACAACTAACGGTACTTCACCAGACAAAGAGACGAGCAAAAATTGCCAGACTCTGACAAAAACGCCACGTTACAAACCGTTTTGTTAGTTAATTTGAAATCTTAATGACCCAGTTGACGTGTTGAAACCGCTTTGTTTGATCTCTAAATGGTTACTGTATGCGATATCCATCAGTTGCAAATGGGGTTCTTCACCCAAGGAATAGTACTGAAATGTCAATGTTTCCGAGTGCTGAAAAAATACCAACAAATAGTGTGTATTCGTATAAAACGTATCAAGAGAACGTCTTTACAATGTACCTCAGAAGGAAGAAGTATGTTGTGAAGTCTCTCCTCATCAGTCGAATGTCTGTGGTCGACAATCCAAACGCGAAGTACTGTTGACCAGCTACCATTTGCATACCGTCTGTCAGACATAGAACAATCAAAGTATAACGTTACCACGTCACTACTCAAAAACTGTTTTACTGTATTACAAACTGTCAACCTACTAAACTAATTATAACCTTAGCGAAAAACAACTTAACGTTGACACAACATTGCTGCTTAGAATTTTTCGAGCATGACAAACTGGCAAGCTGCGACAGTAAACAAACAAGAAGCGCCGTTTAGACATAATTTACGTCCTAGCAGTTCTCGAACGTATGCGTAGAAAGAAATAACTTTCAAAGTAGTACCTTTCTTGATTCGATTCAGCTGCTGCGTACCAGCTATAACAATCTAAGCTGTCAACTAAAGTCACTCTAGTAGTCTGTAAGAATTCGTTCCATTATGTTGACTAGCTGTGACTGTGAAAGTTGTTGTAAAACAAACCTCAGAGAATGAATCGTTTTGTTTAAGCGTGATTAGTTTATCTCCTGGCTGTGAACACAGAACTTCCAGTGCAACATTGCTAGTAGCGCTCCTGTTACATATGAATAAACAGAATACTTTAGATGCCAATAGAACAACAAGCCTATGATTACTGCAGTACATGTTCAAGTACAACTGCAATCACTTATGATTGATTACCTTCTTTTCTGTATTGTGCAGTCATCTGGAATACTCCAAGTTGCGTTAAGTGCACCAGCTCTTGCTTGAAAATCAAAGTAGACAACAAACTAATTATAAAAGAAAAACGCGATGATGTACAACACGAATCGGCGCTTGCCACAATCTTTGGTATTAGATAAACTGCACGGCGACAAGGTTTCTCGATTGAATATGAAATTTCTGTTAACTGTACGTACAAATTGTGTTCCATAGTAACAAAGCAACCTTTCAAAGCCTACCCTTCAACATTTACTGGCAAAAACGGCCGCGAAAAGCTCTGCATGAATTTCGCCTAACTACAATTGTTTATTCTCTCTCAGAATTTACTTCGAAAATGAGTTCCAAACAAATGCAGCAGCATTCAGCTCATGCACGGTACACTGTACTGTACCACACGTACTGTGCGGTATCGTATACACGGTACGGTACCTACCGGTACCATAGCTTCGGAATCCAGCCCAGAAATAGCGCAATTTTTGCTAGTGTACACGGACTCAGGTAATGAGTTCTATGCACCAACAAGTCGTAATCACTGTAGAACTAAGGCCATGGTCTAGTATGGCAGTCTAGACAAACGCTCGAGATTACAGTTTTGTATTACTATACACGTGTTAGTGTGCATCTAGCGGCCAGCTCACAGGAATCCGATAGTGAAAGACGTCGTCATCAAACGGAAACGTCTCCAATCTGCATGTCAACATAGAAAAATTACCAAAGTCGAAGTAGAACTCCATTATATCTCCATAAATTACATTCAACCTGATAATTTGTGAGGATGCAACACGGAGAGTGGGATGAGAGCGTAAAGCTATCAAAAGAAAACCAATTCGGAGAATTCTTTCACCCATGAAAGAACGAGCGTCAAAATGACAGAAGGTACACTTACCGTCCGATTTTTTGGGCGCTAAATCACATTATCCGGGATCTATTCCTCCATGAAAGTGCGAACCCACGTGTTATAGCAAGGACGGTACTAGTGTACATGGTTTACTACGTGCATTGTGTGATTTATCGAGATTGACACGTTATGTATCGTCAGGGGGCTGCTAGAGCTCCTGTTAGCCGTTGTGCTGGGATCTTGAGCAGTGCACGTAGATGGTTTTCACTAGCAACCGAAAGTGCTGAGAAGAAGTTGTTCACGCCAGGACCTCTGAACACGAGCGCTGCCACAAAACAAGCCATGCTGAGAGATCTCGGATCTAGAGACGTCGAATTTGTGCAGACAGTTGCGTTCATTCGTCGAAAACTAGTAGAGCTAGCCGGTTTATCGACCGACCTATTCACATGTGTGCCAGTGCAAGGCAGTGGAACGTACGCGTTGGAGTCAGTTCTAACGACGACTGTACCAAGACAAGGAGGCCGAGTGCTGGCGCTCACGAACGGCGCGTATGGTGAACGGTCTGCGAGCATCTGCCGAGTTCTCGGCATCGATGTTGAGGAGGTGAAATTCCCTGAGGATGAGACTATTGATGTGCAACGAGTCCGTGATGTCGTGTCACGTGATCAGAGTTTTACCAATGTGAGTATTGTTCATTGTGAAACCACTTCAGGAGTTGTAAATTCTGTAGAAGAAGTGGGTCGTCTGGTAAAGCAGATGTTACCGAATGCGGCTTATTTTGTCGATACAATGAGTAGCTTTGGTGGTATGCCACTTGATTTGGAAGCTGCTCAAGTCGACTACATGGTCAGTTCGTGCAACAAATGTCTTGAATCTGTTCCCGGTTTCTCATATGTCCTAGCCAACTCAAGGAAACTTCTTGCATGCAAAGGCTGGTCGCGTAGTGTCAGTCTCGATTTGGTGGCTCAGTATAATGGACTAGAAACAAATGGTCAGTTCCGATTTACTCCACCAACTCATGCTATGTTGGCTCTGAAACAAGCTCTTAAGGAATTAGATGTAGAGGGTGGAATAGAGGCCCGGGCTAAGAGATATCAACAAAACAGGAAGGTTCTCCAAATTGGGATGGCAGAGATGGGTTTCAAAGAGTATTTGGACTCAAATCATCAAGGCTATATCATTACTTCCTATCGTTATCCATCACATCCAAATTTCAGCTTCAATGAATTCTACCAGCGCTTAAACAACAAAGGCATGGTTATTTATCCTGGCAAGGTAACCAAAGCAGACTGCTTTCGAATTGGCAACATTGGACATTTGTTTAGCACAGATATGGACCGTTTGTTGCTAGCTATTCGAGATGTGTGCAAAGAGATGAACATTGACTTACCCCTGCAACACTAACAACTATACAATAACTATATTATTAGTGCTACTGATCTGTGTTTAGATCATGCTACTGTTCAACAAGATCATCTGATTATCGTACAGAACTAAACATAGCAGCATACATCTGTTTCTCTCTTTTTCCGGAGTCTTTTAATGCCTTCCGACATGCATTGAGGTGTATCCTTATACTTGAATCTGGAAGACACCAATGGCCTATACATAACATGCTATTTCTGGATTTAACTTTAACACAAGACTACCTGAAGGTTCTAGCTGTTGTGCTAGTGTGAGATCATCATGTGCCTTCTCGTAGTCTCTTTTGTTATACCATGCTTGTCCACGCCGAAACAGTGCCTTTACATTTTGTGATTCACCTTCTAGCACCTACGTAGCAGAGAATGCACTCGTACAAAGAGTTGTGTCTGATTATAAGTGAGGACTCAACTTTAGTTGTGTACTCAATAACTTTGTCCCATGATTCAGTTTTGACAAAACAGGCTGCACAAACATCAGTCTATTTATAGCTGTGGCAACTTATAGTCATTTCTGAGGCTACAGGCAAATGATCAACTGCTTACAAGCAGATACACAAAAATTATATAGTACACGTACTTCATCAAATTCATAAATTATTTACAAATCATACAGTCAAGTTGATGGATTACCTGCTAGAGCCTGGCTAGTAGCTAAATCCACTCTTACTGGGATTTTTTCCTATCCTAGTGATAGTTATGCAAATAATGACAATCTGACTACAATTGAAACCAGATTGCCATCTATCCTACTAAGGTACTGTGAGAAGATGGACAGATATGATGGACAATCAACAATCTGTACACCCAATTGTGGTGTCTCATATTTAGCTGCTTGTGTATTCCAAATAAAATCTTGCATGAGCTTTGATCATTAATTAAACACAATACAAACTACTATAGTTTGGCAAACTGATTCAAATATAATACGTACAATTTGATATCGTATCGTACCTCATTTTTGATATACTGTAATCATACAGTGTGTCTACAGGGTGTTCCAAAAATGTATACACACTTGAATGTTTACCTTACATCTATGTCTGGATCTGTGTCTGGATCAGAACGGTTATCAGTTCAAACACCTAGCTGTGATAACTCAAAAGATTCTACAGTTGTCTTCTTTAATTTGGATTATAAAATCTAGATATATCTTAATAAACGTTGTATTTATATCCATTTACAGTGTGTATACATATTTAACAGACTACACAAAGATTTTCCAACCTGCTAGATTGTTATGGCATCCTTTACTAATCTGTTCGGCATTCTCCTTTTCCGTTTGATTACACGCGTCTTTGGTAATTCCTGATGCAGTTACTTTCACTGATATGTCCTTCACTTGCAGCAACGCAAAGTGATACTTCTTTATCGCTTTCCTATATGCCTTCTGTCGAAAGTGTTCATTGCCTTCTGTCTTATATTTCTCCGCCTGCTCCAGCCTGCCTTTCACTGACACGCAAGACGCCATTCAGAGGTCACGTGAATCGAACAAGAGTCACGTGGACAAAATTGAACACACGGTTACACTCTTCCCAGATGGCTAATGTGTTGTTGAGTACAGATTGACTCTAATTGTATATTCGCTTTTTCTAATTATTTACCAACAAAATAAGCTGTTTTATCATCATCTGCAAAAAAATGAAAAACTGCAAATTGCTGCTCAAATGAAACTATAGACTACAAAAGCTGTTGCAAATCAATTGAATCCCATTAAGATGAAGTAAGATACTCTCTCAGGTAAGCAACTGCTAATGGCTGCCGTTTTGCAATCATATTCAGCAGTCGAACTGGCACCATGCCACCCAAGTTCACCTGTACAAGTATACAAAGGTTTCTCAAATGCAGCACTACCCACTGTGAATTATGAACCTGAACAAGATATGAAACTGATGATATTGTGCGATCCCTTTGTTGCAGTGCCTCAATTTGCCATCCACTAGCAATGACCTAAACAGTATACATACATTTATCAAGTTCACATAACACACCGATATACAAAATAGATCAGCTGACATGAGCTCTCACGAGGTTGGGTTTGGGTGGACACTTAGGATGCTCAATAGATCTTCCAGCAACAACAAATTTACCAGATGGCTATAAGAATAACGTAAACAATAAAAATGACAAACAGATATGGCAGAGTGGGCAGTGATATTATAGATAGCAAAGTACAATAATTAACTATCTTAGGTCCTATATCATCTAATCAAACTAAGTTAAACAGACTGAGATATCGTGTTCACAACGACTACAAAAGCAACATAGTTATAGCTACGGAGTAGAACATCAATGGAATAGAAGTCACTATCTAAAGTATGTCAACTAATAAACATGCAAACAATAATGTACACGTACAAATGTCCATCTCTACTCAAATTGCCTAATTCTATGTATTGTTGAGTTTGTTACATTGAGCTAGTCTCTCAAATAATTGTTGGTCAATTGCTGCCAATCTCAATCTTTTCGAGTAGATCACCCCTCATCCCACTTCAGAGGAAACAGCTGAACGCGAACTCATGCAGTTGAAGCAGCCCCACTAAATTTTAATTAACACCATGGTCAAGTTACCATTATAGTGTGTCTACGATACTCAGTAGTGTCTCTTGATTCATCCAAAATTTTAAATGACATTCAAGCTAATATTGCACATACTACTGTTTCAACAAACAATTTCAAATGTTCTGACATCAATTTGACATTCTGACACACTCACAACCACTTACATCTTCACGTTCACAATGAAGATAGCAGAGATCTCTTGCTTGCTTAACAAAGCAATTTGTTGCCTCGTGTGTGCAATACACTAAATCAAGTTCCACAACCTGCTTAACCATAATCACGCATAGCAGAAACAAACAATTACTAACCTACTTGAAGGCCTGGCTCAATCACTTCAACTATGTCCAGTGTCTGCAAAATACAAATACTCTAGATGAAGTAACTACTTCTTTCTTATTTCTTGTAAAAAAACAACATGCAAAGCAATCGACCTCCAAAACAGTAACAACAACATTACTGACAAAACATGAGCAACAAAAAGATGTACACCTGACAAATGCACAAACACAGCTACAAATTTAACCTTCAGCATGTTATCATAGCTAAATCTGGTACGAGAATCCTTCACAGCTGCCCACACTACAGCAGGTGGAAGTTCAATGATGCCCTTGCCCATAAAACTACCCAAAAATAATATGACTGATTCAATAAGTTTAGAAATGATGTATTGCAATGAGTTCATACCCATCAAACTTGCTATCTGGCATCAATTTCTTCATCATAAGCACATCTTTTTCAACACCTTGAAACCTATGATGTTGATATAAAATTCAGTAACATGCATACTAAAACACACCACAATTTGAGCTGCTCTAAATTAAACTTTCAGTTTCTGCTCACATCCATCCGCCAGATGACTGCTTCTTTGAAGACTGCAGATCAACAGTTGATGCCATGAGAAACTACAGCAACACCAGCATCAAAATACTTTCAATAAAACATAATGTCACTAGCTCACCTCAGCCATAATTTCACCACACATTTGGTTACCAAGAGTTCGATAGTCAACTTCAGATTCACTAGCTATAATACCAAATATTAAAATGACACAAGAGGCAGCAATTTAAGGCTCACTGAGTGGTAAATCAATATCAAGTGTAATGCTTGAAAGGCTTTCTTCCACGTTCATGTCATCACTCTCACTTGCACTGCGCAGTGCCTTTGTATTCTCACCAGATCCTCCCACCTGTTCATTTTCCATTTCCTCTTTCATTTGAACACCATCATTATTATCACTGCCTTCTTGTGAAACCTCAACTTCCTCTTCTTCCGCTTCTTCTTCTTTCTCTGGTTCACCTCGCCTTAGATAACTCTTTAAAGTCATTGTCTGCCATCTTTGCTTTTCTTCATTAGTCAGCACTTTGTAGTCTTGTTCAACAAGATCCCGCAACACAGCAACACACAAAGGCTGAGAAGAGGCCACTTTGTTTACAACAAACGTTGGCACACGTCCTGACAAACAATTGAAACACATTACTCTTTACTTGATCAATAAAATATTTTAGACAATAAATATTTTGGACGTCATTCTTTGCATTCAAACTAACAGCCACTCGCAGTGTTTGTTACGTGATTCAACTGATTCAACGAAACACAAAATCTCACTTTGCAACAACACAACTCAGTAGTCTGACCAGTACCTCCTGTCTACTTAGTAACTGTGAGCTACTGAATAAAGGCACTCTGTCATACAGTTTCCTTTGACAGTAACTAGAAGCAGTAGGTTCCCACATCTAGTAACTATAACCACAAAACTATAAGAGCCATTTTAGTTAAACATAAATGCAAAGAATGGGCTCAGTCTGTACCAACGCAAGTGTTTAATTAAGTTAATTTATATCAAATTATCTCATTTGCCAACTGCATATCAACTAACTCACCCTTCAGATCTACATGTGTAGTGTAAGTGACAGTGCATTTCTCTCCATTTTCCGCATCTCTAATGATTGCAAAACCACTCCCGTGAGATTCAGCTCTAGAAAACAATTGCCAAATGTCCAAACTCAATTTACACACTATACTTCAGAATCCAGTCAATCAATCTTAATCAACTTATAGAGTAGCATAACAGAACTACATCTCCCTGCCGTCAGACTAAACATATAGTACAGTCAGACCTCCTTATTCCAACACCCGACAATCCAACACCCTCACTTTCTGACAAAGCTAGGTACACACGCAGTGTTAAAAAAAGTGGTCGTCAAGTTGTCATTTGATGACTACCTGAGTTCATGTGACGACCAATTATTCCAGCGAGGTTGCCATCCTGACGACTAGAGTCACTCAAGTTATGATGGACCCAGTGAATTTTTGTCTTTATGTTGTAGAGTAGAATAGTGAAATTGTTCAGGTCGGGCTGGGGGTGGCACCTCTGGGGTCCTGGGATATCGTTTACTTACCACAACAATCAGTATCACTATTTGATATTTATGAAATATATGGAACGATCGTAAACTCCTTGGTGACTGAAGCTTTTGTGAGGTTACCAAGGTGACGACTACGTCTGTCACAAAGTTTGGAACACTGACATGTGAAACCAATTTGCGTTAAGTCATGTGTAGTTGATAATCCAAAAGTTGCGTTAGTCTGACAGAAACCAGCGGGACAAACATGGTCAGAATAATAAGGTCTGACTGTATCAGAGTACCACTACAAACATTACATGTGTTGATGTCTAAGTATGCATGGACATAACTATTAAATGCACACTGCCAGAAGAGTAAAATGCATTCTTTTATTGAGAACTCCCACAATCCCTTGCTCCATTAGTTCATTTGAAACCTACAAACTGATTGAATTCTCAAGTCCACATATTAAGGCACAAACATCAACAGGCAAACACACAAATTTAATGTCCAACTGTAATGAGTACAAACCTATAACTATAAACATGTTTGTTTAGTATACCCATAAAAGGCTGATCTGTCTGTCTATTTGTCTGTTAATATGACTTCGTTGTTTGCAAGTACAGCACTGGTTTGCTTTACACATTCCTTAGCATATGTGCAAGTAGAGTCTATATGAGAATAAAGTATCTGTCTGTCTGTCTGTCTGTCTGTCTGTTTGTCTGCCTGTGTGTAACATCAATCAGCCAAAACTGCTAAACCAATCAATCACCACCAAAACATGCACGAAGATCGTGTTCCACAGCCCAATGCAAAGGGGTGCTACATGTGACATTTTGAGCATATATTGCATGCATGCATGCACGCGCACGTGCGCGCGCACACACACACACACACACACACAGTCACGTGACTCTATAATAATGTAGCATTTCCAATGGCTCATAGATGAAATTAATAAAAGTAAATAAAAGACAGTCCATCAAAAAAATGCCTAAATCCAATACTTTTACATCTCACAGCACACATCAATGCATTATCAACTGGTCCTTGACAAATACAAATGTAACCCCAAGTGACTACATTGTCTACTTACCTCACATACTTCTTGTCTTCCCTACAAGACAAATGTTTCACCTATGCAACCACAGAGTTAGCATTCAGTCACTGAAGTAGTCAATACTATTAATCTGTTGCACAAAAGCAGACAAAAATAGACAGGCCTGTTTTAATCATAAGAGCATACCGATGACACAGCACTGACAAAAGTATGATCACCCAGCTGCCGAACTCCAGTCACAAGACAAAAATCACGTCCAGTTGTAGGAAACACAGGTTTATATACAAGTCGAGAGACCTGAAAAAAAGCAACATATTACAAAAGGAGTGAAACAATCATGATGGCATGACATACTCTGGTGTTTACAGTAATTTGTTCGATTATTTCTCCTAAGATATAAAAGCAAATTAAGCATGTACATGTACATAACGTCAAACTATTACTACCAAAAAAAGTACACAAATACCGAATGTATAATTACACGACAAGCAACTAACTGCAACACCTGTCTCTCTGTCCGTCTATCCACAGTTTGCCAATCTATCTGTCAGGTGTCATCTACCTACAGTTTCTGTCTGCTTGTCTGTCTGTCTGTCTGTTTGTCCATCTGTCTGTTTGTCTGTCTGTCTGTCTGTCTGTCTGTCTGTCTGTCTCTGTGAATACATATATTTTCATACATCAGCACTATTACAGTCTAATTGTCCAAACACTAGTCCAAAAGCCCACAATGGGCCACACAACAAAACCCAACTACTTATAATTAACAAATGCTTCATCAATGTTCAGAGAGTTTTAAACTGTCCTGCTCTTCCTAATTTTCTACTAATCACATTAGACAAACAGCGACGCCAGTACGTCTTGAACTCTCTGCTGTTCTTCCCTCCATCTTCATCTGTTAAGAGAATGGACAGTCGATTAAGGAACTGAAGAGCATCATGTCCCTATCTTCCAAAATGTTCAAACACTAGGGCAATACAGTTAGAGAATCTGCCCCACATGTCCAACTCACCAACATATTTCTGTGATTTGACGGCTTCTCGTTTGGCTGCAGCTGCGTCATCTTCCAAAGCTGCCTGGGAAATAATACGTTTGACCCATGGGTGAGCCACTGAAATGTCACAGCCAGATTGTGCATCAAATGCAATGATATCGGGTCTGTCATCAGTATTAATGTATACTCCCAAGTAGATTCCTTGGTTCTCACTGATGTGTCATATTTAGTTGCTGTAAACAGTTGCTCCATACGCTCGATAGTTTCATGAGTCCATATAGGCCCACCTCCAGTTTTGCAAGTCAGAAAATGGTATCCATCCCCATCAACATCTTCCCACAATCACAAGTGGAAATCACTGATCCAAGGGGCATTTCACAACCTAACCTCAAACATGTTGCTAGACGAAACTCGCCAGGCTTTAATGCAAACTTTCTTGAAAGAGGTATTGAGTCAAGCCATGCACCTGCTCCTACTCCCTGAAGAGACCTAAACCTTGTAGATGAGCGCTGAGACTGTGGGTTTGCAAAAATAGATGATACAATGTTATTGGTACTTTCCACAGTCAATCTTCATTGTAATTTTTTGGTATTGCTCATCAAATCAGCAATGCATCTGTCTGTCTGTCTGTCTGTCTGCCTGTCCATCTGTTCAAAAATGTCTCACCGTAATCAAACATTTCGTTCCACTTCTTGCTTTTATCAAAGTCATTAATGTAAGAGAGAATAAAAAACGGAGGGGCCGCAATCACAGCTGTACCCTTTACTCTATTTACAGACGATCCTTCACTCGTAGAAGGCTTCTTCATGATAGTCACACCTCTAGCATCACAACAGCTCATCACACGTACCATACAGTGCAGCATGATCAAAGTACTCAAACTTTGTCTGATTGACAAACTCCCATCCATCATCAACAGTAGCACACGATACTGTCAGAACTGTCTGTGCTGATTCATTACACAGCTCAAACCATCTATGTATACGGAAGATGCAATGAAAAGCATCATATTGACAATGAGTAATAAACACTGTTACCGTTGTTGTTGGCTGTCTAGAGCAGGCTGCTGCCTGATATTCACAATTAAGTTTGATTGTATTTGTGAAGATACCACAGCTGAAGACTTTGTAGGCTTGTCTACCCTACAGTAATGGAGAGACTTTACTAGTGAAGTACAGCTACACTACATCAAAGCAATAAGAGACATAGCAAGAGCAGACAAAGACGGACACAGCAAGACACATTCATTGAGAAATACACACATGAATGGACATATAAGAAGACAACCAGGGGGGCAAATAGTAAAAAAGACGAGACTGAAAAAAGACAGACAGAAAGTATGAAATATACATACGTTGAGCCAGACAGACCAACAGATAGACCAACAGACAGACCAACAGACAGACCAGAGACAGACTGAGACAAATTGACACAAAAGTGATATAACAAACACAAAGCCATACTTGTTACTGTTACTGCTATCACATTCGATGACCCTAGTCTCCATTGAACTTTCAATAGTTGTTACTGTTTGCCGAGGAGCTGACATTTTATGATTCGTTTCACATTGTCTTAGTGTGACATGTTGTTGCAATGATTGGAGCCATGTAGTTAAACAGCTTGGCGGTTTCAGACACACAACTGATGTCCCAATGCATAATGAAACAACTGAAAATCCATCTGAAACATGTCATGTTTTCAAAAGATAAACATACAACTTGCTTAACCTAAACTGACTACAAAATTCAGGCGTAACTAGAAGCCACAACAAATCCCCCCTCCCCAATAAAATTAGCATGTTGTTTGTCTATCTGAATGTCTGTTTGTTTGATCATTTATCTGTTTGTTTGTCCATCTTTGTCATTCACCCATTCATAGCCCACCAACTCACCTCCCACACCCACACCTATCAAACTGTCCATGCATTATCATTTACTAATTCATACCCAGTCCTTCCATTTCGATGGGATCAGCTTTCCAGTAAGTCCATTTCACATCTCCTATGTCGCCATCAACATAAACTGACAATGCCCAGCAGCACCCACTATCAGAAATTCTCCAACATCTTAATTAAAAGATAAATGCACACAATTTGCCATGTTTACCAACTAAATCTATCCTTTAATGTTGTTACCTGGTTAAGCTGTAGCTACCTTTGTTTCCAGTTCCAACTATTTTCACCACATCATAGTGAAAATCATCATGTATTGTGGGTGTAGAAACAACGTTCACATGTGAAACAAGTGGGTCCCAATCTGGCTGCTGAGTGGTGTCACACAAAGTTGAAATAACCTCCTTTACATCCAGTAATAAAATACAAATACACGGATTCTTAATTAAAGTTGACTTAATTAGCACTTCATAGAAACACTTTACTTTAGGGCTAGTTTCAATAATACTGCATGCACCAAACAATGGACATTTGTCCCCCAAAGAGTTAATAGTCTGCAGCCACAAGCGTTTGCCATTGTCTGCTCCCAGCAGAGTCCATCCATTCACTGTATTAAATGGAAGCACCTGCCAATACATCATTTCATTAACTTTAAGAACAAGAAATAAAACATCGATAAATCTCAAAAAGAAAACTTTCAGTGACAAAAAATTGACCTGTAGATCTTACAGTGACAGTCATTCTAACTTTACTTTAGTGACAGTCATTCTCTAGTTTACTTTAGTGACAGTGTAACAACAAACAAATGAGCATACAAGCAAACAAAAACTAAAACTAAAATCATGCAACACTTTCATCTCTGACCGGATGCAAGGCTGCAGACACACTCTTGTGATCAATATTTTTCCAAATGTTCTTGTGCACCATCAACATTATCTACAATACAGACACAAAAATGTAGGTAAATCAAACTTTATTTGCTAAACTGTGACAAACTACTCTAAAGAGACCGTCAACGACACCGTACCGTCCTCTTTTTTGTAAATACAAAGTATCCAACTAATAATGCAATTGCAGTGACAAAAAGTGGAATAAACACATTGCCACCCGAAAACTCCGCAGAAGATGAGGACTGCAGCAGACCCATCTGTACAAAGCTAACGCGCGTACAATAGTCTCGCGTACCCAGATACCCAGACCTTAACCGCCGCGCTAGGCGGGACGGACAATGTGTAGACACTGTGAAACCCGTCGTGTTAGCGTATTATTCTATAGACGCGTGGAAAATTTCGCGCATATTATTTTCCACGCATATTGAATACAGAATAACCTACCAGTAACTTCCTTGACGTCCTTAGCTAATGACTCAGCTTCCGTGACAAGATGTTTTAGAATGACGCAACCTCCGTGACGGCTTTTAGCGCGCGCTGACTTAGGTGGAGCTTCGATGTCAATAGCTATGGACGAGGAAGCTATCGGGGAGCATGAGTTGAAACTTCGAAATCTACTTGCAACCCTGCATACCGACGTAGATTTGTCGAGACCTCAAGGTGTGTGGCATGTGATTAACGGAAGATTGCGATGTAGACGTCTACTCTAGCAAACCTGTTGCACTAGAAACCTACTCTGATTGGTTGCTCGTTTGTTTTGTGTGTTTGGTGAAAATCTAGGCTCTGAAAACAGAGACATGCAAGTTTTTGAAAGGAGATTATTTGAAGCAGAAGATTTGGTTGGTGAATAAATAAATATACATAGACCGCAATGCGTTGTTTCTTAATTTTGTTGTCGAGAAACTCATTCTTGTTGTTTGCATGGTGACTTAGAATATAATAGTCAATTGTGCATGACTACGTGCACGCGTGCTGTATCCTGCCTACTTACATCTAACGACCTAACTAAGCTAGTAAATTGCTAGACTTGCCTTATTTGATTAGATTTTGGAAGTTGTAATTTCATAGGTGGCCAGGCATCACTGCCTGTTGATATTGTATGTACAGAATGCATGACAGCAACAATTATTGTGGATTATAATTATGGATGACCTGTTGTTTTGTCGTCAGTTTGAAAACCTGCAAACAATGATTAGCAAGGTTGCTTTTCTGAACGCAGAAGCCAAAATTGAGAAATACGTAGTAGAGGGGTTTACCTGGTGCATTTAATGGGTCAGTTCTTTCAGTACTCTAGTGGACCTACTAATATTTTGTAGCTCCCAGTCAGTTCAACATCATGTCATGTTTTTATTGGATTAAATGTTAATTACCAAGTCTTTTGGGACAATGGCGTAGAATTATTTTCAAATTTAACTGTGTTGGTTGTAAATCTACTTCATATATGTTTACAATTTCTATAGGTGCAGAGAACAAAGATTGATGCTGTGTCTAAACTTCAGGAAAAACGAGTTGAACAATACAGAGAAGATTTGACAAAACTGCGAGAACAGCTGGTAGGACAAGCCTTGCAAGGTTTTAGTTTCAAGGGTGCATTGAGTAGTATGTGTGAAAGTTGGGTTGTGCTGTGAATCCAACTTGATGTTTTAGTTTTATCACATCCAAAATCGCATTTCTGAATTTTAAAAAACATGAATGCAGGTAAATCGTAAATTCTAACACCTGAAACCTGCAGTACAAGTAGCTTCACAATTAGAGCTGCAGCTCAATTTACATAATGTGATGAACATATAACAAGCTAGTAGTTGTTAGGTGTATGAGCAAATTTTACTTATGTTTACATCACTAAAGAATCAACGACATAGAAATTTTGACAGGGAATTATGGAGGATGAAGAGGATGAGGAGAGGGAAAAGTCAGAAAAGGAGCCACTGATGAGTCACAAATCTCCTATTGCTGTTTACGGAATTCAAACAGCAGCAGCAGAAGACTCTCTCGCTAAGGTTAGTTGAAATAGGAATGCATTACCAAAATTTGTGCAAATGTATTTTTAGCTTGTAAATATAAGCACTGATTAGTAATAAATACGTTATTAATGTAAGGATCATGTGTACATCTGATTTTTTGTGCATTGATTGTAGGATGAAGAGAAGGCTACTTGCAGTTGTACCAATATGATTTGCTATGTAATTTTTGACTGCTTTCTGGAATGTTGTAATGATTGTAATTCTTGCTGTACTAAGTGCCCGACAAATTGTATGGTTACTGACGTAGAGCGGCATTAGACTCTGTATCGGCCACTGTTTAGTAAGGAACAGTTGCAATTGGATAGAGCAGAGAGTAGTTGATATCAGGCCTAGGTTTATCTCTTTATATCAGAATTGTAGTTTGAAATTTGAAATTGCTTCTGTTATTGTGTGTACACGCACAGTCGCTTGTCAGGCTTAGTTACGCTAGAAGGGAGAGGCTGACTTGAAGTAGCCTCGGCCTCCCAAACCCGTGTAGCGCCGATTTAAAATCGTCCTCCACAGTTTTGAATCGGCGCTACACGGGTCTGGGAGGCCGAGGCTAGACTTAAAGCGCTACACATACGGGTTCGATAGCGATTAGTCTCGTGACAGTGAGTAGGCGACAGCATGTCATCGGAACGGTTTGAGGACTGCGATGATGACTTTAAAGCGGCTATGGGAGACATACGGACCGATTTAAGAGTAATATCTAAGCGAACTGGAGGTGGGTTCCTTTCAGGGATCTTTAAATTTCTCGAAAACTGACAGTAGGAAAACTTGCGTTGTCTTCGAGTAGAGCAGAAGAAGTCAACAATAAGAAAACTAGAACGACGGGCAGAAGATGCAGAGCGTGTGGTCAGTTTTGTAATAATGAAGTGGTTTCTACGAGTTGACATATACTGTTAATTTAATTAATTAATTAATATGTATGTGTTGTGCCTACTTGCAACTGTGTAGCTACAAGAGATGGAGTCTGAAGCGCAGATAGCGCCCGCAAGTTTTCGGATGAGCATGCACAGTAAAGTCGTGAAACACAGATCTGATCTTGAAAAGGCCAAGCGGGAATTGGTAATGCAGAGAAAGTTTGTCTGACGATAACAATATAAACTACATTTCATTGGTGTGTAGAGACAAGCCAGTTCTGCTGCGTCGTCAAGAGATGATTTGCTTGCAGGTGGGCGAACATATGGAACTCAAGATCCAGCGGTATGTTTATTGTATCTGTGGGTAGTTTACCTGGATCTATACTATGATAAGTTTTTGTGTTTTATGGAAAGGATCCATATGACCCAATCGATAATAAAAAACTCTAAAAATCATTTATAATCAACTCTTCAAATGTGCTATTGGTGCCCAGTAAGAGTTAACTTCGTCAGTATTGTTGCTACCTGCTACGGATACTGCGATACTCTAGAATGCTGCTACATAATGCGTACAAAAGGAAAGTGCACCCATGGGTTGCAACCTCTTCTATTTCTGTCACTGAATGTAAAGACAGCTCAAATGTAGCATTTGCATCACTGCAAGAAATACTCCAATGGCAAATTGTGTGACTGTTCAGTGTTGGATGATGATAGAATTGTCATGAACACTATCTTTAGAGACTAAACTCAGGGTCTGGGGTATTAATTTGTGATCATCTCGTCCTGTATAGAGTATTTCTGCTAGTTCGGATGGAACCAGTTTTGGAAACAACATCTGAAATGACTAATTGGGGTTCTAACCTGCTCCTAATTGATTTGTCAGGTAATTGAAGCCAGTCAGAGAAATCGCCTACTGAAAGGCTCAGAGAGCTTAAACAGAGCATCAGAAAGTATTGCAAGATCGAAGCAAGTTGCTGCTGAGTCAGGTGAGATATTTACACCGTACTGATCACTCGTGCCCACTACTAATTTGCAACACTTGATTCACTGGCTGTTGAACATATTCCCTTGTATACTCTTGTAGAGACAATTGGGGTGGAGACATTGGAAGAGTTGGTTGGTCAGAGAGAACAGCTGCTAAGAGCTGGAGCAACTGTAAAGGAAACTGATGATCAAGTGTCAAAGGCCAAGAGAATTCTAATTTCAATGGGAAAACGGTACAATGATATTCTATTGCTGCATGCAACTGCAGTCTGGCTGCCTGTCTTAGCAGTTGTGCGGTTTAATTATTGTGTGTTTGTTGCCATAGAGTGGTTACAGACAAACTGATCATGATCACTATCATTCTACTGGAACTAGGAATTATTGGTGGTGTTGTATACTGGAAGTTCTTTTCAAAATAATAATATAACTTGTCAACTTTGATGCTGACTGCAGTTTGATACATCTGATGACTCTAGATTAGTGCCTCGGTTATACATGTAATATTGAATTTGTCTGTACCAATAGAATTGCAAGTCTTGTGATTGAGTGATTTTGTACACCAAAGTAATAGGAATGTATGTACTGTACACTGATAGTTTCTACTGCTGTCTGTGTTTGAGAATTTTCACAGCATCTTTTGATACCATGTAACTGACCGCAGAGGCAACTGTTGTTGTGGCAGTCAGATACCTGGACACGCAGCAACATATAAACAGCATGGAAATCATGCAACATGTGGACCTACCACATCATTTGCAGCAAAGGGTGGTTCACCATGTCAACCAATGGAGCAGCTAATGAGGACATTACAAGTCCGAGCTGCAGTACTGTGTTGATTTTACCTATGACTGTAGGTTTTATTTCTGTGGTGGCATACCTGACATTCCAAAACTGTCTAAACGTTTTCTGCAAAGAATCAATAGAAATAGCCGCAGTACATCCGAGTCTGTATTGCTGGCCACTTACAGGAGGAGGTAGACTTTGATAACGAACCAAGACACTAGCAGTAATAAGACCAACATCACGGATAAGGAAGAGGGCAGTTAGGGGAACTAACCAGAACACAGCAAGTCACTAACATTTACAAATCATTCACATGAGGTAGACTATATTCATACCTGGAATGATACCAACATATGCCAGCGAAATGGCTAAGCTGCTGATTAGAATTTTGTCTGCAAGTGGGTCTAGCAATGTTCCAAAAATTGACCGTTGGTTCTTGAAATTCCGTGCAATATAGCCATCTAGCTGTACATGTAGACAAGGAAAGCATAATCAGAAAGTATCGCAATATAGTGACTTCGTGAATCACAACACTCAAGCAGATTGTAATATTTTTCTGAAAGCGTGTATTCTGTTTCAATTAAGTTTACTATGTGTAAGGTAGCACAAATTCCAAACTATAATTAGCAAATCCCAGAATTACGCAAGTTTTTTTCTACACAAAGAATCTAATGTGCAAATGTTGATGTCTAGCTATACAAGCAAAGCAGTTTCCACTAAGCACTAAAGAGGCACACACACACAATGTCTGCAGGCACACAATCACTAAAATTTTTAGCATACTGTGATGTAACACTCATTCGAACAACTGAACAGTGGAACATGTTAACACTCAGTAAGTAATAGCCTATGTGTACTTGGTTTAATTTGTGCTCATCTGTCATGTCTGTACACTAACAAAACAGCTTGCAATTGGGATCACCACACAAAAGAAACAGAAACACCACATGCCAAAGTATCTTACAAATACACAGGTGAATTGGCACAAAAAGGGATTTCATGCAGAATACATGCAACCTAAGCTTTATTTAAGCAACTTCGATGTCACCCGGTGAGCGCCACTGGACTCCAAAATTAAGGAAGCCAGCTGCTGGGGTTTATAACAAAATTAAACCCCAGCAGCTAGCCTCCTCAATTTTGGAGGTCCAGCAACGCCCTTGTTCCTGTAGCAAATGTGGATATAGCACTCAGTCATAGTTTTACTATCATAACCATTTAACATATCACGATTCTATAAAGTAAACAAAAATCAGTTACAACTCGATTTAGTTTTCATCCAGTTAGATTCAATCCGTTTCATGCAATAGCAGCCAAACTGAAAACATACACAGAAAACACAACTATCAACTACAATCAACATACCCAGTCGGTCACCCCGGCTGCAGTAAATAGTACCAGTGCACTTGAGTAGCCATGGTTAATGACCAAATACCCTATGAAAGGCGCCAGACATAGCCGTATAGCTGACAGTAAATTAGGAACAGTTCCTATGTCTTCTACCTATTAAATCACAATATTGTTATCTATCTAAATATATCGTTACAATATAATTAATTAATAATTCACTAGACAAAATGTTGATCATATAACTTTATCTTACTCGATATCTAAGTGACCTTGATGATTTGCTTCTGTAATGTAAAGTGTTTGTTTGTCTGTGTTGAATCGAGATGGCTAGGTATGACTGTACATGCTGTCGTTTCAGTCTCCGCGTGAATTCCATGTTACACAACGTGCCTTGACTCTTAACTCTTGCGCACAATCGCATAGAAACAGAACTGATGCCGTGCAGTAAAAAGAAGCGTCTATGATAAAGACAACACAACGATGCCATAATTCCACTGGGTTAGCTAATTAAATTCAATTTGTTCCTCGGAGTCTTTACAAGTTACAGCGCGCGACAGTATATTTTGTAAATTTAGTTAGCTATTTCAAATAAAAAGTTTAGTAGCCTGCTTTTTTCTAGCATGTAACTAAACTGAAAAGATCTCTGGCCGGTTTTTCTTATTACGTTCACAGCAACTGGAAATCATTCAAATCATAGTCTCCGTTCGCTACGACCTGGAAGCCTTCAAGGTACACTCGAAAGTTATGAATCCTGCGTGACTCCGCCTAGACTAGCGGACAAGCTCCAACAACCATATGTCGACATTTATTACACGAGCACTACACCTACCAGTGAACGCACGCTACATTCCAAATTAAAGTTGTCTAGATGGTCGTTCCCGTCGAGCTCGATCGTTTCTCTGTCCAGTTCACTAGCCATCAGACCGTCTACTATCCAGGTCAAACATTGTCTGGCAAGCTTATTCTGCAATTGAACGAGCCAATACGCTTTCGTCGTGGCCATACAGGGAGAAGCACAAGCCGAAGACCAACAGCCTATGGAGATGTACCGAGACGATACGTGCTATCTCAACCACGCTGTCGAATTGTGGAACAGTTCACAAGGTTAAGACAGTCTTTCGACAGGTATACATCAGTTTGCCTTCTCGTTCAAGCTGCCGGACCGTTTGCCCGCGTCGTTTGAGGCCAATGACGGCTTTTTGGTTGACGAACGTGCATGCACGTGGCCACATCCGCTACTGGGTAGATGCCTATGTTGACCGGCCGTGGCTTGACATCACATGTTCCAAGCAGTTCACAATCTTGGAATACACCACATCGATGATCTCTCTCTACGTTCATTCTCACTCGTCACCGAGTGGAATACTCCACTCGCTGACAAGTGAGAATGAAAACAGCTATGTTGTCTTTGCTGTGCGTCTGGCCGACTTTGTCTTTCTGCTAGTGTTGATCGTATGGGTTACTGTCCTGGTGAGACGGCCACTATATATCTGCATCAGCGGAGAATCACAGCAAAAGAGAGCTAGCCCGTTTGCGAATTAGGCCGGTTGCTGTTACTACGTTTTTCCCAAATACTATAGTTAGTTGACGGAATTAGGAAGGTCACGGGTGAGACGGCAAGAAACGGGAGGAGTCATTCCTGCTGGCGGATGTGACAACTGGAGTAATGCAATTAAAAATTGAAATTCCTCCTTTCCCATCTGCTATCCAAACATGCAGAATCCTAGCTCGTGATTATTATGTTCAAGCCAAAATTTCGGTTTCTAGAGGTTTTGACCTTAAAACAACTTTTCAGTAATCATTGGCTCTGTCCCATTCGAGCAGTCATCAGAGATTAGCACTGTTGTTGCTATCGACAGCCAACAGTAGACCGTCTCCTCCGCCTGTGCCTCCATCTGCTTCTAACATTGCTGGTGGTGCACCACAACTTTTAGTTTCAAACCAAGTCATCCAAGTGGCAGAAAATGATGATCACAGCGAGTCAAATTATGTCGTGTCCACTTTTATGCACAAAATGCAGAAAGACTCTTTACTGCTCCTGGTAATCGATCACATTCATATAAAGGAGAAAACCGACCGCTTTTGGCAAACTAGAATTATGTGATTGATTGATATGCATGGCGTCAAGATCATGCTTGACTAAACGTTATGGCTACTGCAACTATGCTTGAGTATGCTCATGATCGATGTACACTAGCTGTCTGATAGTATAGAAATTAATACAAAAACATGTACTGCTGATTGCTAGCCAAAAAGAAATAGAAGAAATTAAATCATAAATGTAGTTGTTAAAGCTCTGCATATCTTTCAATCAGAGTTGCTTAATTAACTTAACATGCATAATGTGAAGTCGAGATAGTAGACTTGGAGTGTCGATCTCATCTACAGAAATGCTCCATAACTATCTAATGGAATCATTTTGATAGACTTTCCTCCTTGCAGCTTCTCGATCATTATTCTATAGTATCTAGCATGTTTTCTCTCTTCTCGCTTTTGCCACCGCTCTAACACTACTCGATGTCAGTCTGGCTGTCTGTCACACACGTAAAGTATAATTTTATCATCTGACCTTAATTCATAACAGCAAACATTACATGATTACTGTACAGCTATACATACAGTGTACGTGCGCGCGTGTGTGTGTGTGTGTGTGTGTGTGTGTGTGTGTGTGTGTGTGTGTGTGTGTGTGTGTGTGTGTGTGTGTGTGTGTGTACGTACCGATTGTTGTTCACTGTCAGGCGCGGATCCAGCATTCAATTTCGTTTAGTGCCCAAGTTAATATTAATTAGATATTTGAACCTCCCCAATTTAATATTAATGAGAAATTTGAACTTGATATTGTTGCTAATATTAAATTTAAAGAAGAACAATACGACTTCATGACAACGAATACTATCAGCAAGAGCCATCCTGTGAAAATGCTTCATCAATAAGGTTTGTAAGTTCCATTCTACGAGGATGCTTCCTAGCAAAGTCATTAATGATAGCTTCATAGTCAATGTCTAAACCATAATGAAAATGCATGAGTGCGAGACCATTAAGGCGGAGTTGGCCAATGGTTGACCGTAGGTAAGTCTTTAGGCGGCGGAGACCACTGATACTTCTCTCACAACTGCATGTTGTGACAGGTATGGTGCACATTAACTTCAGAAGTACGTTGATATTAGGGTAGTATAGGCTACCGAATATCGATGCATGCAATCCACTGATATCTACTAGTAGAGCTGCGAAGTTTCACACTTTCTTAGCAGGTATATACTCGTACCCAAGTACCTGTCAGAAGCACTGAGTTTCCGCCCATTTGTATATCCTATAAGCCCAAGATCATATGGCGGATCGACTGCATCCAGACCATCCAGAGGAGCATGCGATGGTGCTGCAGTTCTCCTTGTCGGGCCTTCAACTTCAGTATCTGGTAAAGTGTCGTTACTTGTGTTTTGAACCTCCAACCGAGGTACTTTAAACCCGAAGAGCTCTAAACTTGACTGCCGCTTAGACATCGCCGCCAAACATCCGGGAAGAACGTCCGGGAAATGGGTGACACACCCCCTAGGGACCTTGGTGCCCGGGCACCTCGGGCCTTATGGTAGATCCGCGCCTGACTGTTGGGAACGTAGTCTAGCAGACCATGTCGTACTCTAGGCTAGCACTACGTGTACTCTAGCGGAGAAATTACGTCCAGTGCTAGCTAACTATAAAGCAGCTGGATACTAGAATTGGTACTGTACAATCTACCGTAACGTAGAAAAAGAGATTATTTTTTCGTTATTTTTTTAATTGCCGAGCGTAGCGAGGCTTCTAATCCGGGTCGCGTAACAGAAATGGGCGTGGTCCTATATGGTCTCCATCGAGCTTCTGGTGTGTGTGTGTGTGTGTGTGTGTGTGTGTGTGTGTGTGTGTGTGTGTGTGTCCGTGCGTGTGTGTGTGTGTCCGTGCGTGTGTGTGTGTACACAAATCTCAAATTTCTCCTCCCCACGACCACGTTTCATGCTAAGACCTACCCTAAAAAATCGTTTCCGTGTCCGACTACAGATGAGTCTAAGAACGATTCGTTTATGTGACCAAACCACGAAGAAAATGCTTCATCAAGTTCCGTCGCCCCATCCTTTTGTATTGTAGCTAGAGATTGTGTGTACGTGACAACCAAGAAACACCTTCAGGAGTTGAATGCCACCTACAGTCAACTATTCACATGTCCCGTACTACAGTATGATCAATCCTTTACTACACTGTGCTGCATCTAACACTGTTGATAGTCAATGTTTGCTGCTATCAATTTCTATGTCACTAGATACCATACCACTGTCGTTACAACGGAACCGAGTGCATATCTAGACTGTGCATTTCAATTGTCTTGATCATGATCGCAAAACGATGACTACCTATACCAGGCCTATATACGTAATCTAAACTACTACGAAGTTTGCATGTTTACTTCCATGACAGCTAGGGTTTCAACAAATACGTATTGTCTAGCTAGGACTCGGCGTTTCAGTAGACGGTCTGAAAACTCCGTTGGACGTGTTACTCACGAACGCGAGGCGCCTACGGATACCGTACTACAACTAGCTAGTACTAACAATCCTAATTCTAGTTATTTGCACGAGTTTGACTGTAGTAGGACTCCAAGCTAATGCTAAAAAGAATGGGGTGTACCGTACTACGTAGTGTCTTATGCTTTCCTGGTAGTATACCGTACCATACCCCTTCAAGTGTGTACTGTATACGGGTGTACTGCGGAAGTGACGTAAATGACAACTATATTTGTCACTGCGCTTGCGTCGGTTATTAGTCGACTGGTGCAGGGCTGTTCTCGTTCTGTACGATGGTTCGCTTCTTCGTCCAGTTCACTAACGGTCAGACCGTCTACTATCCTGGCCAGACATTGTCTGGCAGTATTGTCCTGGAACTGAGCGAACCGGTACGCTCCCGTAGTGTTTGCTTGGGAATACACGGCGAAGCCTACGTTACCAAGAAGGAAGGCAAAATCCGCTACTATGACAATGCCTGCTACCTCAACCACGTTCTCAAACTGTGGAACGCTCCACCTGGTCAAGAGAGCCTCCCGACTGGTATACATCAGTTTCCATTCTCATTCAAGTTGCCTGATCGTCTGCCTACGTCGTTTGAGCATGATGGCGGCTTCCTGGCTGCTGAGCGTGGGTATATCCGGTACTGGATTGTTGCAAGTGTCGACCGACCCTGGCATTTCGACATCAAATGTAAAGTGCCGTTCACCATTTTGGAATATATCGACATCAATGATGCGTGTTTGCTTCACTCGATGACGAGCGAGAACGAAAAACAGCTCTGTTGCTGTTGCTGTGCATCTGGCCCACTTTCTCTTTCTGCCAGCGTCGATCGTATGGGGTACTGCCCTGGTGAGACGGTCACTATATCTGCATCGGCTGAAAATCACAGCTCAAGGCAGCTCCTAGGTCTGCAAGCTCGGTTGGTTGCAGTCACCACCCTCTTCCCAAATAGCGGAAATCTGAGACGCAACAAGGTCACGGTCACTCAGAAAGGAACAGGAAGGGCCATTCAACCAAGAGGTAATGACAGTTGGCGTAATGCCAAGCTTGAGATTCCTGCTCTCCCTCCGACTATCAACTCATGCAGAATCTTGGCCCGTGATTATTATGTACAAGTGGAGATTGTTGTTGCTGGAGGACTTGACCTTGAAACCTACTTTCCAATAATTATTGGCTCTATTCCATTCAGGGAGTCATCCCAGGTCAGCAGTGTTGTCACTATTGATAGTCGAGGCACTCCACCTCGACTGACTGTCCCTCGATCTGCTTTCATCATCCCTGTTGCTGTACCACAGTTCACAGTTTCAAATCAAGTTATCAATGTTGCAGCAAATGGTGATCAGAGTGCATTGAATTATACCCCTGTCTATCCATATGCTCACAATGCCAGGGAGGCCCCAACTGCTACTCGTGATGATCCACCTGAATATGAAGAAGTAAAGGAAGACCAACCTCTTTTGTAACCTGCAATGGTGTGATGGACTGGCATACATACTGTATTCACTGCATATGATTGTTAGTTGACGTAGCATGCTCTTTTCACATTCAATTAGGGATCACAAATGCCAATAAGAGTTAGGTGTGATTGACTAAGAAATTTTAGATGCTAGCTATGTGTGTATGTGGTCTCACCATAGTAGGATATAATATTTCTATCATATCGAAGATGCAAGGCAAATAGAAACTGGTAGACAGAACAAACTGGTTGCCACACACTATGGCTGACACCAAACGATACTATCACATACCTAGCTTTACTAATATTTGTCATCTGTTAATTAATTAAAGCCCTACTTACTTTGTAAACACACACTACCATATAAAAGTTCGATCTGTCAAGAAAAACAACTAAACAAGCAATTCTTGATTATAAAACTGTATTTTAAATTAGAAATTGGTCATCTCACATGCGTGTGAACTAACCTAAGGTACGTAACGTTGTACAGTGCAGTGCAGTCTACTTCACTTAAGAGTCGTCTGGGACAGCGAGGCTACAGGTTTGATGACGGTCGGAAAGCGACTCGCTCTCGCACTGCGGAGAGCCGTACGCGACGTGTGGGAAAGAACCGAACCGCGTCAGCACGATGTAATGAGAGAAAGGATATTGTGGTCGTTTAGTGGCAAAGAGAGCATCGAACATTGGTCATGTGTGTCAGACAGAGATGTGAAGGGGATGTCAGAATGTAAATTAGAAACAACACCTAGTGGTACCGCTTTGTTTCATGGAAACTTGTCATCGACTTTACCAGCAGACGGGCAAGTTAAATATTCTGGATACACCGCTATCAGATCACCGCCATACAAGGCATGAAAGTGAATTCTAAAAAATGAATTTTAGTCTGTCTGTCTTGATTTTGTCTACTAAAGTTGCATGGAATTAATAGATTATCAAAATGTGTCTGTTTGTTTCCCTGCCTACGTGACTGTCTCATGTGCCTCGAAATTTTATTAGCTAGTCTAATTAATTAAACTTTACACAACTGCGCATCAAGACCAGCTGAGGAGCTGGGTGGCAGTTGTCAAAGTGTATCTTTTGATGCCTCGTGTGTACACTGTGTATTACTATAACTCAGAAAGTTACAAACTAGTCATTAGAAAATAGGAAATATTTTATTGTGACTCCAAGATCTCATTCACTCAAAATTAGTTAATTAAGTATCCACTTCACCTTATGTCTACAAGAGCACAGTAGTGGCTAAGATCAGGAGAGTCAAATCTGGAAACTGTTTTATCACTGAGAAATCATCTTAGACTTACGATTCACTACTAAAACTGGATGGCTGCTCCATATTCATACAGTGTGTGTGTGTGTGTGTGTGTGTGTGTGTGTGTGTGTGTGTGTGTGTGTGTGTGTGTGTGTGCAAGTCTCTCGGGGTCGATTTCCTGCACAAAGAACATCGACAAAGTCGCAAAAGAGGATTTCCTTTTGGTACTTTGCTTCATGGAATGTCAGGTCGCTCATTGATGTTGACGTGGCCCCAGAAACTAAGTACTTTCGAAGCAAAGGAGGCTATGCAATACACAAATGCATCAATATGCATGGGAAAACTTTTATGACTTTGTCTTTGTTCTCACTGAAGGGGTAGCGTGTCCATTTAGACAGAAGCAATACAGGAGGAGGAGGAGGAGGAGGAGGAGGAGGGGTGTGTGTGTGTGTGTGTGTGTGTGTGTGTGTGTGTGTGTGTGTGTGTGTGTGTGTGATTTTAACTTGTAGAGCATCATGTATCTGTTTAATTCACACTTTATTTGCGTTCTATGCCTTTCGTACACTCATAGTGCATTACATACACAGTACGTGGAAACTTTCTGCATTCTTATTATAGAATGCACTGGGCCAGGTTGAACTATTCGACTTGTCTCATTATGATGGTTTGGAATTTCGTGTCAGGGGTGATGGGCGTAAATTCACTGTCAACATTCAGACAGAAGATTACATCAAAGACGATCTCTACCAGGCATTTCTCATCACTAGAGGTGGCCCTTTCTGGGAGGAAATACAAGTAAACAGAATGACACTATTGTTGTATTGTAGTACTTGTTTATGATTCACGGTTTCTTTAGCTGTCATTTGACTCGTTTATTTTGACTAATCGAGGTTATGTACAAGACTTCCACATTAAGTTTGCACCTCAAAAAGTGAGAACAATAGGAGTATTACTTGCTGACAAAACAAACGGACCGTTTCAACTGGAGATTGATTATATTAAAGCAGTTGAGATGCCGAGTTTGAGGATAAAGAGTGACCCCGGTCAATGGTCACGAATGGACATGCCTCATTTCTGAAAGAGTAATGTCTAAAATGGCAACAAGATTTATGTATGAATTTGTATATGGCTATTGCTGTGGCAGATATGTCAGAGAGTTAATTAGTAATTAGCAGAGCTATAACATTATAGCACAATAATAACAGTACGTTTTGAACATTTCAGTCAGTGGACTTTTGTCAGTAAATTGTTATACGTAACCAAAGGTCCATGGACTGAAATGTTTTGAAAATACTGTTTTCATTGTGCTGTCTGTTATACTGTAACTCTACTAATTAATTAAGTCTCTTACAGGATTTGTGCACATATACAAGATTTGTGTATATGCATGTAGCTCACTTTACAACTGCATGTGCATGCCAGCTCATTCTGGAGGATATATTAATCTCATTCAACAGTAGTGAATGTTTTACAATGATTTCCAATTACCAGGTATAACAAATTACAAGTTACCATTGAGGAGAGTGTAACACCAGCATGTGGTCGAGCACGTGAATATACGAGCCTGCGAGGAGAGGATTGGGTCATTAGTAGGGAAACTTTAAAGTCATGCATCTACAAGAAATACACATATATCTACTTCAGTATTGGTGCTGACAGCGATAACAATGAGTTGAGCATTTTGGAGGTCATACACAACGTTGTGGAGACGTTTGATCTGTACCTACTTTGAGAATGTGAACTGGATCTTATCAGTGGCTGCATGGCCTGTGGCGTTGCCAGGTTTCATAGACTAGAGGGCACAAGTTTAGCAGAGCCATTTTAAATAGTTGTAAAATATCCGTTGCAAACCAAAAATTATTAGTTTTGGCTTTATTATGTACTTTCCTGAGTTTTAAAATGCAATTAACACTTGGTAATTAATTAATGAAGAGGTCACCATGCTATTTCTCGTAGGAAGCTTTAAAATTCTTTAGATAAAGTTCTTATAACGTCCTAGCATTTCTACATCTGCAAGAGTGTCACCTGCAACCATGCACACCATGCGTACAGTACAGATCTTTCTGACAATTATCTAGGTTTTTGCCATGAGGGTAAATAATGTTGATGCTTTGTGCGGAAACTCTCATCCTTAAGAGCATCCAGTAACTTTAGTTTTTTATCTTCATGCACAATCATCTGTAGATCTTGTGTTTCGATCCCTAGATAGCGAGACACTCTGTCTAGAGCTAAAAACATATCAAACCTTTGGCTGAAAATAAGCCAAATTAGATTATCTTTCTTTTCCTGACTGCTTCCGTGAAAAGTAGCACTAGAAGTACTGTACTCATTCATATTGCTATGACCACAAAGACAAACATCGATCCAGTGGCACCCCAGCAATGGTAACAGCATAAACGTTTGTGTTGGCAATTACCCTACCTAGAGACAAATTTTGGGTAGGCCTGTGCCCATGCAACTTCCCCCTCCCATAGCTAAGCCCCCCTGCATGAACCATACTTCTTCAGGAAATCTAAAAAAGCGGGGGCTGTCGGGACTAGGCGAACCGCACTGCAGCTGGTGTACTAGCTGTATCCCTTCAAGTGTACTACATCCACATACCCACCCAGCTACGTGGAAAGGTCAGAAATGACACAACTACATCTATTTGTTACCGCTTTGTCGAGTCGCGTACACGTACCAGTGACGCTGTTCTCATTCTGTACCATATGGTTCGTTTCTTCGTCCAGTTCACTAACGGTCAGACCGTCTACTATTCTGGCCAGACATTGTCTGGCAGTATTGTCCTGGAACTGAGCGGACCATGGCCAGTACTCTCCCGTAGTGTTTGCTTGGGAATACACGGCGAAGCCTACGCTATCAAGAAGGAATGCAAAACCCGCTACTATGACTATGTCTGCTACCTCAACCGCGTTCTCAAACTGTGGAGCGCTCCACCTGGTCAAGAGAGCCTTCCAGCTGGTATACATCGGTTTCCATTCTCATTCAAGTTGCCTGACCGTCTGCCTAGGTCGTTTGAGCATGATGCCAATACATATGGCGGCTTACTGGCTGTTGAGCGTAGCTACATTCGGTACTGGGTAGTTGCAAGTGTTGACCGACCGTCACATTCTGACATCACATGTAAAGTGCCGTTCACCATTCTGGAATATATCAACATCAATGATGCGTGTTTGCTTCACTCGATGACGAGCGAGAACGAAAAACAGCTTTGTTGCTGTTGCTGTACATCCGGTCCACTCTTTCTTTCTGCCAGCGTCGATCGTATGGGGTACTGCCCTGGTGAGACGGTCACTATATCTGCATCAGCTGAAAATCACAGCTCAAGGCAGCTCGTAGGTCTGCAAGCTCGGTTGGTTGCAGTTACAACTGTCTTAAGCCCTACTAACGGGCTTGCCACCCGCAACAAGGTCACAGTGACTCGGCTTGGAACAGGAAGGGCTATTCCTCCAAGAGGAAGTGACAGTTGGAGTAATGCCAAGCTTGAGATTCCTGCTCTTCCTCCTACTATCGACTCATGCAGAATGTTGACCCGTGACTATTATGTACAAGTGGAGATTGCTGTTGCTAGAGGGTTTGACCTTGAAACCTACTTTCCAATAATTATTGGCTCTGTTCCATTCAGGGAGTCATCCCAAGTCAACGATGTTGTCACTATTGATAGCACTGACATTGATGGTTGTGGTTATCCACCTCCACTGACTGTCCCTCGATCTGCTACCACCGTTCCTGCTGCTGTACCACAGTTCACAGTTTCAAATCAAGTTATCAATGTTGCAGCAAATGGTGATCAGAGTGCACTGAATTATACTCCTGTCTATCCATATGCTCACAATGCCAGGAAGGCTCCAACTGCTATAGCTACTCGTGGTGATCCACCCGAATACGAAGAAGGAAAGGAAGACCAACCTCTGTTGTGATGGACTGGCATATACATATCGTATTCACTGCATTCTCATTAGTTAACTTAGCATGCATGCTCTTTTTTCACAGTCAATCAGGGATGAAGAATGCTAATGGTGATTGAGTGATTGACTAAGTGAAGATTCTATGTGTGTATGTGGTCTTACTATAGTAGTCTACGTTGACAGTATGATAAGATATATTTCTGTCACATCAAAGATGCAGTTATACAGAACATAGCCACACACTACATAACTCACACCAAACACTACCATACTATCACATGCATATACACATATACTACATAGCACCTGTAATGCTTTGTTGATGGAGCCCTCTTACCAAGTAATTTCCAAGTAAAAGAGTGTCGACCCTTTCTCAATAGGTCCACTAATATTTAATGTCTGGTAGTGGCTATACCGGATTCCTAGCAGCTCTATAAATCCGCGTCACAGACACAGACACAGGACATTCCAGTCACTGCGGCACACAATCAATTCAAATCCAATGAGCTAGCTGTGAATGGCTTAAAAGTTTACAAGTGCATTCAAAGTTTATCTCTTTGCACATGTCCGCAAACTGCAAGAGACGTTTATAAAGTCGGGCTCAATCCTGACAAACCAGACTATAGCCTGTGAGAAATTAAATGCAACTAATTTATAGCTAGCTCTGCGTGCACTGCATGATGTGACGACTGATTTATAAAAGACTTCTGTCAATCGCTATAGCTATAGCGCCACTAACGTTCAATCTGTCAACGACCCATACCATGCAAATATTTTAATGGAAACTGTATGGGTCTGCATGTCCTAACGTAACTGACTTACTCTGCGGAGAGCCGTAGGCAAGATGTTGTGCGAAAAATAACAGAATCGCGTCAGTACAATATTAATGTAATGAGAGAAACGACGTTGTGGTCGTTAGTGGCAAAGAGAGAGCATCAAACAATGGTGACGTGTACATGCATGTCAGAGATGTGCATGAAGGGAGTGTCAAATTAGGAACAACACCCAGTGGCACTGCTTTGTTCACGAAAATTTGTCATCAACTTAACCAGCAGACAGACGAGCTAAATATTCTGGATATACACCTCTATCAGATCTCTGTCATACACGGTCTTTCTCCTCCTCGGGGGAACGACCGAATCAATCGAGCCTATGCCCGTAGACTGGAGCCAGTCTCTCCCCGCCTTCAGATTGACAATCCAGGGAATGATGAAGGCGGGGAGAGACTGGCTCGAGTCTAGCCCATGCCATACAAGGCATGAAAGTGAAATTCTACTCTGTCTGCTGCTTGACTGTATGGGTGCATATCTTCATTCATTTGTCTGTCTGTCTGTTTGATTTTGCCTCTTCTGTCTGTTTGTTTGCCTGCCTACCTAACTGCTTCATGTGTCTTTGCATGTGTAAATATTTTAACTAACTTATTATATGTTTACGCATCTGCATTTCAAGACCAGCTGAGCTAGGAGCTTGAGCTGCATGGGTGGCAGTTATCAAGGTATAGCCTTTGATGCCTTATGTGTAAACTGTGTATAACTCATAAATTTACAAACTAGTCATTAGAAACTAGGAAATATTTTATTGTGACTCCAAAATTTCATTCAGCTTGAGAAACAAGTGAGATGATGCAACTTGAAACTATAAGTAAAGTAGCCACTCTACAGTATGTGTATTACATCTAGTGAATGAAGGTACCAGAGCATATAGTAGTCCGTCTAGCTATAAGATCTGGAGAGTCAAATCTGAAAACTGTTTTTGTTTCACTGCACAACACAAATATTTCACAATTGGGAGAATTCTCATGTGACTTCTGTTTAATTAACACTCTATTTGCATTATATGGCTTCTTTCCTACTCGTAGTGCAGACATGTATATGAAATTAAACTTCCGTCACACACTATCATATTTTAGAATGCACTGGGCCAGGTTCAACTTGTCTGACTATGATGGTTTGGAATTTCATGTCAGGGGTAATGGTTGTAAATTCACTGTCAATGTTCAGACAAGAGACTACATCAAAGATGATCTCTACCAAGCATTTCTCATCACTAGAGGTGCATGGCCCTTTTGGGAGAAAATATAAGTAAACAGAATGAGACAATAGTTGTGTTACAATATTCTTTATGGTTCATGGTTTCTTTAGCTGTCATTTGACTTATTTATTTTAACTAATCGAGGTTACGTACAAGACTTCCACATTAAGTTTGCACCTCAGAAAGTGATCGTGAGAACAATAGGAGTACTATTTGCTGCTAGAACAAATGCACCACTTTGACTAGAGATTGATTATATGAAAGCAGTTGAGATGTTATGTTTGAAGATAAAGAGTGAACCTGGTCAATGGTCAAGCATGGACATACATACCTCATGTCTAAAACAGTAATGTTAGATAGCAACAATATTTATGCATGAATTTGTACAGGGTCATTGCTGTGGCGGATATGTAAAAGACTTACCAGTAATTAGTAATTAGTAGAGCTATAACATACAGCACAATGAAAACAGTATGTTTTAAAACATACCAATCCATGGGCCTTTTAATATCAACTAAATTATTATAGCTAGGTGACCAAGGGAACAAACTAAAACTCAAAAAGGTTTTGAAAATATACTGTTTTCGTTGTGCTGTGTGTTACAGCTCTGCTATCAAGTTAATTAAGTCTCTTACAAGATTTGTGTATGTGTGCATGTAGCTCACTTTACAACGGTTACTGTGTGCATGCCAGTTCTTTCTAAATAATCTATTCAACTGTAGAGAATGTTTACAATGAGCTCCAATTCTGACAAATTAGAAGTTACCATAAAGCACAAAGCTACAATGGTGCATTGACTAGCACCCAAGTCATGTGGCATTCCGACCCACCACCCCCAAATATAGAAATTAAATCATGATTGAAATATATTATAACCATATGACAGCTGTTGTAGATATTCGAACACAATCTATTATAATATATGCATTTGTTGCATGTTTGGGTGTTTATTCCGCCGTTGCTAGGATTCTTTTTCTCGTTATATTACACTCCTACCATAGCAACTCAACCACATATTGTATATTTACCGGTCAATAAACGGTCAATAAACGTTTATTGACCGGTCAGAATCTGTATACTGCAAACCAACTAGCAATCAATACATGGGCGTACCTATTTTAGATTACAAGCTTATTCTTTACCAATAATAATGTTCACAGTACTGCAGTTTGTAAAGACGGGTCAGAAATGACAATTGGCGCCGGATTCTGTCTTCCTGTTTCAGACGGCTGTTCAACCTCTACTTTCAGCTCATCTGCCTGTTCCGTTGTCTCTCCGGACTCCTTGACTTTTGCGTCAATGTAATCGGTGTGTCCATGGCCATTGTCCAAAACTTTGCACGCTGCCATTTGCTGCAATTCGGATGGCTCTTGATATTGTCTCAGTGCTTGCAAGGTTTTGTGGCCGGTTCTGCCTTGAATTACATGTTCAGGAACTCCCGCTTGAAACAGCCTTGTCGCACTAGTAGCTCGAAGAGCGTGGTTGGTTCGAACTGGAAGACCAGCTTCAGCTGTCATCACTTTCATCATTGTAGCCAACGTGTTATGACCGATTACTTGCTCTGAATACCAAGGACCAAATGAAGGAGTAGACGACAAAGGTTTATAATAGAAGGCTTCTCGAGAAAATCCTGCTGGCAACTTACTAAGATAGAGATCCAAAATTTTTACGTGGCAACGGTCACCAGCTTCTTTATTAGCGTATCTGATAAACCACAAACCACAAAATGCTATTACCTTACAGAAACACGTTGGAGCTTGACTATAATTTACCTTGTGACTTTCTTGTTTGGATGCCGTAAATCATGCAGTCCACCACTATGATTTTTGGATCCGTGCTCGACATAAATGTAACAGACTTTTGACAATCCGTCTGTGGTTTGGCTGCATCTAGTCACCTGACTCCATTTGAGGCTTCTGTGCTCCGCACCACCCCGAAGAGCAAAGTTTATCCCATTATAAAAGAATACTGCCCTCAGTAGTTTTACAGGTGTGTCTAAGCCAATTACTCCCTTCTTCCCTAGACTGTCTTCTTCTTCAGCAGTGAATACACTGGAACCCTTGCGGATCGTTCCTAGTCCTTCTTGACGTAATTCTCGACAGACTTCCAGTAGGAACCATATTAGCCACTCTTGCAAAAGTTGTGAATCCTTCGTTGAGAGAATGTCTGTGGGTACCTGCTCTTCTTGTAGAGCATCCTTGTTTCGATTGCTTCTCCATGCTTCAAATGTTTGCATCGTCCAACTGTTGCAGGCAGTCGTGTTCTTGCAAACCGTACCCTTGCTGTACTCCTGTACTTTGTCCGTACTGTCTTTTCAGCAAATCTGCTGTCAAGCTGGCTAGTACTAGTGGTAACCTTTTTGGAACCAATGCGTCTCATCTTTGTTGGCGGCTGAAAGTCGTCGTCCTGGTCACTATTACGGTCTTCTTTCTGATCCGACATCACGCTGGCAAAACACGTGAATACTGTACTGTACTAATACTTTTGAGCACGTGGCCTTATGGGGCCGACGTGCACGTCGACAACACTTCACAGCTGTCAAAATGTGGTTGTTTGACATAAAACTTTAGCTGTCATTGCAATACACAACCACTCTAATTCAACTTGAATAATCTATGAACTCTAATGACAGTAGGATGTTAAACATGCAACAAATAGGTTAATGCATGGTAGGGTCGACGATATCCAGTGTATTGACCTCGGTCTTGAGGGGCTTCCCGAAATGATAAGACCTCGGTCAATAAACTGGATATCGTCTCCCTACCATGCGTTAACTACTACGTAACATATTTAGGTGCGACAGAAATATATCATTCATTCATTCCTAGTGTACCGGACACCATGCATGCCACAGCATAAAAAATCTAGCGTTCAAATTCAATTACTAATAGATGTATTTAGATACAATGTATCAATTTATACTGTCAAATTGCTTATACCATGTTAGGTAGTCCATGCACCTTGCTTGCAGTAGCGTCTGTACGCTCTGACGCGTCTTTCGCTCTCTCTAAAGGGCTATCTAGACGACCACAAGTTTTTAGCATACACACGACAT
>NC_085089.1:395000-465000 GCF_963422355.1 Corticium candelabrum | reverse complement strand
TTTAATGACTCTTGTCTGACCTGTGACTTGGTCAACTTCCTGGTTTTTGTCAATACAGACAAGACATTTACGGTTGAGTGATGCGATGTCCAGTTGGACTGTCATCTGCTTTGATTGATATGCTTTCTCAAGAATAACAACAGCATCTGGAGGATAAGGTTCAAAGGTTTCAAGTCCTTCCTCATAAAGCCACTGAACTTGAGACATCATCTCCTTTTGTCCTTGCAAATTTGCATGACGTTCTTGAACCTCAGACATGTGATAGGTTACCACATCAGTAACCTCACTTACATCCTCTTTCATTCCAGCTAGAGTCAGTTTGGGTTTATCATCTTCTAATGTAACCATGACACACACATCTCTCTTTCCAGCCTCCTTCTTCACAACATTAACCATGTCATCTGGGACAACTGTTTTCAACTGTTTTGTAACACAGAATTCTTCAATCTTGCGGGTCAAGTGTAGCATTGCTTGATCACAGTTACGTTGGTGCTCACCTACAATCAAAATGTTGACTGAATCAGGATATTCGGGGACAATTCCGTCATTGTCTTCATCCATTTGCTGATGTTGAAATGACGGGGAATTAACTGATGGAGAATTAACTGATGGGGAATTAACTGATGGGGCAGCAGTGCTACTAGACAGCGGAAGTGATGGTGTCTGTGCTTTGCAATCCTGACTTAGCTTCTGCTGAAAGTCACCTAACCGATCTTTGTCAAACACAGCAACCTTAATGCTTTTGATATTAGGTTGACTGACTTTTGAAGAGAAAGCATTGATGGCCTTTGCCAGGGCTCCTGCACTGACAACATTGCTATAACCTAGCTTCCCTGTTCCTATTGTAGGGATCGAGATAGAAGCCATATGTGCTTGGTTAGCAGCCATCAGCACTTTTTCAACAACTGTACTAATGTTCGCTTCATTCTGACTGACTGACGTGCTAGAATTGAAATTGGCAGGTGCAATAACATAGACTTTTTTGCAGTCAAGCTGACGTCCTCCAGAAAGCTCTGCAAAGCCAGTCGAAAATGGAACAGAGCTGTTGTATTTTGTTTTCCATTCATGTTTAAATGATAGTCCTCCATAGTTGTGCACTTGATCAAATACAACTCCAGTTGGTACAACTATGGCATCAGAAATATCTTTGGCAACATTGCCACCTTCGACTACTACCCCGACTCCGTTTTGTAACACAAAAGACAGAGTAGGAACTGCTTTAGGTGTAAATAGTGTATGTTTCACTTGTTGGTAAAGTGACAGTTTTGATGGATCAAAAATAACTACAAATACCTCTTGGACAGTAGAAGGTGTGTGTAAAGCATATATGCCTTCAAACAATGCATTTGCAGCATCAATGTCACCCATACCAAGACTGCCAGTTCCCAGAGCAGGAAAAGCAATGGAGCGTGCTCCAATGGTGTCAGCCTTCTGCACACACTTCAAAACAATTTCTGCCAGTCGCTATAAGAAAGAGATATGATACAAAGGTAATCACTGAAAGGTCAAAAGACTTACAGGACGACTTCGAGGACAGAAAGCATGTGCGATGTGTTTGCAGTGTAACTTGTATCCACCTGTGACAACAATGTCTCCATGTTTAAGTGACCCATGTTGCTTGACATAAGCACTGCATGCTTGTTGTAGAGCAGGACCGGCCTTTTGTGCAAGTGCTTTTGATGCTTGAGCACTTTGAAGGTTCAGCGTATCACAAGCAGAGCTCACAATTACATCCACCTGAAACAGCAAAATATACATATAAATATAATTAAATAATTTCAACAAGTACATCTCAAGATTTACCTGTTGACTGCTAATGTCACCCTGCATAATAACAACTTTCAGCTCAGGTTTGGATCTTCCAGCTGCCCCTGCTGTAGTATTCGCGTATGGTGGTGGTGGTGGTGGCTTTCGTTTTTGTTGTGGTGGCGGCGGCGGCGGCGGCTGTCGTTTTTGTTGTGGTGGTGGCATTTGCCCAACCTTGCCAAGTTTGTTCATCATGTGCACTTGAAATGCTTTGATGTTGTGTTGGTCTGTCTCAAGTAAGACAATGTGGACATCGTGCAACTGCTTACTTTGCCTACTTGCCAGAAATTCATCAATGGTTTCTACCATGTGTTGAGCAACAAAGTCACTTGGACATCCAAATCCACCAGCACTAACTGCAGGTAAAGCAACAGAGCTACAACCTAGACTGGCAGCCTTATCCAGAGCAGCATTGACTGCCTTTTTGAGGAGTTTTGTTGTGGTTTGAACCTGATTAGAGTTAGCAGCTGCCCCTTGCGGCCATCTTGGACCAACAACATGAATGACATGGTGAGTAGTGGAGAGACAGCCTGCACTAGTACAAATTACATCTCCCACTCCTAATTTCTTTTTGAAGATCTTCTTGGACAAATAGTCCTCACACTCTTTCTTGATGGTATCACCACCACATTTGACAAGGTAGGCAGGCAATCCAGCACTGAAGTCGAGGTCTTCATTTGCAGTGCTCACGATCACATCAACAGGGTGGTGACAAATATCTCCAGAGTACAATACAATGTTGTGATTTGAATTTTTGGTACAACAGTGTTTGCTCAGTTGCTTTGCACGTGTTTGACCTGCTAATGCACTATGAAGATGAGATCTAAGACCGTCTTCTCTAGCAGTAATAACCACCTTCCGATCTCGCTCTATTGGTAATTGAATGATTGAAAACGAATTCTGTACAAGTTTCTTCAAACCGTGTTTCTTGAATTCTTTTGACGCTACTCCAGTGCATTTCGAGAGAAGTGCTCCCACATGTTTTGAAAGAGCTAAAAAGCCAGCCTTTTTTGATTTAAGGACAATGACTGGAGGAGTCACATCCCGTAGTATTTCAACAGTTGCTTGATAACTGATTAGTTTCTTTTCTATTTCCTTTATCTCTGAATCCATGTGCCTTTGCAGAAACTCAGCCACAGCATGATTAGGAAGAGGTCTAGATTCCGAAGTTTGAACATTTGCATACAGATGGTCTTCAATGTTACGTTTAGCAGCGACAGCTTGGTCTCTCTGCGCAGTGATAGCTATGTGCTCCACAATGCCATTCACACCTTTCACACAAGTTATCTTAATGCCAAGTTCATCTTGTAGGGTTGTAAAGAACTTGTGGCAGGTTTGGGAAACAAGATACTTTCTTGTTTCATCATCATCTATTTCAATGGTAGGTGAAAGAAGCCACTTTCGTACCTCGTCTTGAACTTTCCCTACTTCACCTTCCTTTGCTAAGATCTTTAATCCAGTATGATCAACTTCAAGAGCGTGAGCAACGATGTGCTTACTAGCAAGACTAGCATTCAACTGCTCTATTCTAGTGCCTGATGATAAAAACTGTCGCACATGAGATTCAACAGAAATAGATGTAGCCTGAATTTGATGAGTCAGAGTCTCCAAGGTATTTCTTGCAGCATCAATAGTTTCTTTGTTTTGCCCACTAACATCTACACACAGCTTTCCTGCATTGTAGGCCATTTTCACCTCAATCCCAAGTGACCTAAATGATTCAGTACGACTAATCAACTGAAAAACTTCAGGAGTAATATGATTTCCACAGCTACCGGATTGCAGTTGTGATTTTGCGTATTCTTCATGCCTCTCTTGTGACAGCTTATCTCTAATTGACTTTAGAACATCACCAAAACCTTCTTTCAGTCCAACAAGCAGAATCTGCTTTTTGCTTGGCAGTTCCACTAAAGTAAATTCATCATCTCTGTCTTCCACTTCTGCCTTAGCAATCTTTACTGCACTGCTCCAATCTTTGTCATCTGGAATGACAACTGGCCTTTGCTTATAATTTTCCAAAAACATCTCAACTTCGTCTTCCACAGCATGACTCTTAAATTTGGTTGCACCACCTTGACTGATGCGAAGGACTAGAAATCCAGTGCTTCCATTCCAAGAGATGCTGCTGCAGTTACTAATCTGATGTTTCAATTTCAGTTTGTGCTGTGACAAAGCAAAGTCAACTATTGGGCGTTTATATTTGTCAAATGGTATAGTAACAGTCTGCTCCTGGTCATCAACTGGTGAAGCTTGATGAGCAACTGTTTCAACATTGGGTGATGACAACTGATTACGAACTGATTTACGTACTATCTGAACATCTACGTTTTCCCCAACTATCAACACTTTCTTTTCATCAGAGAAATCAACAATACCAATTCTATTGCCTTGCTTTCTATTTTCTTGTTCAGCCATCTCCATTATAGTGTCTAGAGACATGGTAGCTGTAACTCTAAAGTGTTCAACTGTGTACTGCTCAAGAGCTTCAAACAGCTCTTCTCTAGCTGATTGTTTCCATTGTGTACCAAGAGGCCCAGGTGGACTGCTAGGATAGAGTGAAACTGTGCTTTTCTCTTTGCTCCAAGTAAGACGGCTACAATTACTAAATTTTCGCTCAAATTCATCCTTTCGCCGAGTTGTAGAACAAATGAAATCCATTTTGTGACAATCTTCACCAGTCACATCAACAGCTAAGGTAACATCAGCGTAGTCACTTGTTCCCTTTCCTTCAGTCGAAGTTTGGCGTCTCATTTGCTGACCTTGACCTTCAACGGAAGGTTGGCGTCTTGCTTGGTCTTCAAATGAAGCTTGGCGTTTTGAATAAGAATACTGTTGTGTTGTTAGAACAACGTGTTCGGCTTCAAACGTTGGCGGGCCGCAGGATGGCATCTGTCCCACTGGCGTTTCTACTGGCCTCGGTCTGACCACTGGCTTAGGTTGTGGTCTAGGTTGTGGCCTGGGTTGTGGCCTGGGTTGGGGCCTGGGAGGTGGCCAGCGCCTATTCACTTGGAAAGGCTCTATTTCGACGGGTTTGTCTCCGGCAATTAAATGTTCCCTACGACTGCAAATTTTTTCGACGAGATCCGACGCTGCAAGAAACATAACGACAATTAGAAGCGCCACGTGGGATTTCTGGATGAGGCGTGGCCAACGTTAATGTCGTCCTAGAAAGCTAAAATACTAAGTCAGTAACACACACAAGTTATCACTTACCCAACATTTCAGAGCTGTCAGCTATCTCAACAACAACTCTGCCATCTTCCTTCAACTCTGGATCTCCCACTAACGACGCTTTCCAAGTCTTCTTCAAGTATTCCGTAAGGGCTACCACCATCCAGTCGGATTCAAAGGCACCAGCAACTGCAATACATGCTTCCGCCTTCCGTCCAGAAGTCATGCCCGCAGATCTAGTAACTGGTAGTAAAGGATCGAGACTCTATGGCACCTAAATAGATATAGTACTATACCCCCTAGGATGATTGACGTACAAATTATGAGATTGGTGTGCTATTATCTGCATTCCCGTGAATTCACACTGCTGGTTACTCCCACTTCAAATTCCCTCGAGATGCCAAACTGAATGACTATAGGTTGGACGATAACAAGCTCACGAGATGGTGAAGCATATACATATCTGTAGTGTTCACCATCACCCACACAACAAACAAAGTCAGCAATGCCTGCACATTGCAGCACAAATTGTGCGGCTCAACGCAAAAGACGTGCGTGCCAATATCTAGTATCTATGCACACACTAGATTACTAGATATAGAACTACCCCTTCCTTCACGTTATAGTATATATCTTCATTAGTTAATCTATTAATTAAGACGGATAGCTAGAACTGATGAGATGACTCAATCTCGCCAAACAATATTACTCTGGTACGTCATGGTCACAAGATGCAATCACTCTTACGTGTCTTGCCTAGCATCCGAAATCATACCAACCCAGACAAACATACAGAAGCGATTGAATTAATCTTCGTTATCGGAATTTGGTCGACTTAAATTTTGTGTCGCAATTAACAGTAACCAAAACTAGCTAAAACATCTAACAAGACTGGTGTCAATGTATAATAACTAGGCATGCAGGACGGGGTACTGTTGGCCAAGTTTTCACTTATTGAGCGCTGTCTGGGGCTGAACGAAATTTTGGTACGTGGTTATAGTCACGTGGCAGTCAAAATGGCGTTTTCCGCATGAACTCACTCCTAAATTTTAGGTTCGATACGAGGCCATTCATATGATGACGCTACTACAGTTGTGCACGTGAAAACTAATCGAGAACCGTCTTATGCTGAGACTAAAGTTTAACCGATGATCATGAATGCACTAGCTACCTCATTCTGAATCCGTGCTTACGGTTACATCCATATCTACTGTCTGTTCCATATCTACATTTTAAGACAAAATCTGCGATATCTCCGCTATCTTTGCGCATTCGATCGCGAGAGAGGACATCAATCTTGGTCTATAACGCCGCATGTTTGTTGACTAGCAAATACCGTTCTATAATGTACAACTGCTGCTGGGGTGAACGCTGCTCATTACTCACTCTCGAGTCTTACTTAGGAATCACAAGGATAATATGTAAGCAACCTTGGCAGAAAGAACAAGCAGAAAATTATATGACCTTTAAGCTTCCAACAATGACAGCAGCAGACAAAGCAGCAACAACAGTCACTTCAGGATTAATCTCCAATGCGTCTTCTCTGTCTGACTGCAAACTGGTGCGTACTTGGCGCTCACTTTACCATATATAGTGCCAGGTGCACCCTTGCGGGCAGTTATAGGTAAAGCCACCTGCAGCAATGCTACTGTTTGGAAGGAAATACAAAAATGGGCATTCTTCACAAAATCCAGATAACTCGTCTACTCAGTGCAGCTGATTACAACTGAACTTACAAATAACAAACAGGCAATCAAGAGAAATTATATGGACTGTTTTAAAAACAAGAAATGGATATTCATTAGAAGTAGATCAGTATAAATTCAAAGCATCAGTTTAACCCTTCATGACACAATCAATTCCTAGAATTGGTTTGAAGGCAGATGTTTTGTATAATTGACAGTGCAGAACTCTAATGACACTAACATATAACCCCTCATTGTTGGCTCATAAAGTCCATCACAAAATATTTGTGTTGATCAGATAACAAAGGGTATTAGTATAAACATGAGCATGACATAATAATAATAATAATAATAAGACTGATCTGGTTGAGCACGACACATAATAATGGTGGTTCCGGTGGTCTTGGGAGCTTTGGGCACAGTGCACGCAGGTATTGCACGGTGGCTGGACATTATTCCAGGTCATCACAACCTGCAGCACTTACAGAAAACAGTGCTTCTGGGATCTACTCGGATCCTTCGTAAAGTCATGTCTTCTTTCTAGACAGCCGTGATGGTCTAAGTACTTCTGAAGCAGGGTTTGCTTCCGGTACTTGTAATAGACTTTACAAACCAGACTGATCTGGTTGAGCACGACACAAGTCACCGCCGTGGCTTAGTGGTTAGTGACAATGGCTACCACTCCATGGTTTGGGGGTTCAAACCCCAGTGACGATAGTAAATTATGAAACTTGTCTGTCTTTCTCTCTCATGTTTCTCTAGCTTTATTCATGAGACTATGACTCGTTTCAGTCGTTGGGGAGTTTCTGTGGTCTGGCGAACGGTCCGTTGATGATGACGTTCAGTGCTTTCCTGGTGGTCGTTGATATCCACTAGGCGTGTTGTCCACGAGTTTGCGGTCACCGTAATGCCTGCAATCTATATCAAATTAGCTAGTCATTGATCGCCGTATGAACTGCACGGAAACATGTACCCCAATGGGCTCACCTGCCGGGTTGGTGGGCGCCCAGATGGGGGTAAAGACCCCACTTGCCCATTATGGAGGGACATAATACAGCAGAAAATCGCTTAGAAACACTAGCTAGAGTCAAATAACGTGTCCAGCTGTACACATGCTATTTGATTAAAAGATCTCAATTCTGTCCATGCTATATGTAATCAGCCTTTCAGTCGACTCTCGGCAGCAGCCAAGAGAAGACTTTTGGTGATGTTGTTAACGTTGTTTCTTCTTTTATGAAACAGTTACAAAACCAAATACAACATATTAGAGCATATCACAATTGGTACTGGCTAATTTAATTGACCAATAAACAGCACCTGTCAGTAACATTTACAAATAGAAATAGGCACAGGTCATGTCAAGGTGCTGTCTAATATTATGGTATGAAAAGAACCTTCCCAAAAAGCTGTTGCATATAAACTAACCATAATTGGCCATGTCTAATTCATCAGCTGCCAAGGGAAAACCTTTCCTCGGCTTTGTTGACAATCAGTTTGGCAATAGCCAGCGATGAAGTTGCTCCTGGAGATGGTGCATTCCTTACATGTAGCATGTGGCTACCTAGCTCACCAGTACCACTGTCAAACACAAAATCATCGACTAAGTTTCCATCAGCATCAAGAGCTTGAGCTCGAACTCCTGCAGGCCCTCTACCATAATGACACCATCAATGACACATGCAATGCCACCATCACAATACACTGCATAGCAATACCTCACAACATCATCAATTGTCACATCTGGGACATACTTTTGCAACTGGCGCACTTGTAATCTTAAGTAGGCACTTCGAAAGAACTCTCCCAATCCAAAATACCAATGTTTTAGGGCAAGTTTTCTTAATCCTCTAGCAACATATGCAATACGTATTTGAGTATTTAGCCACATCGTGTCTACATTTCAGTCTAACCTGTGAGATAAAGCATCATAAAGTTCTCTCACATTAATCTTTGAGAATTTGTAACCCTCTCTTGCAAACCCGAGTACAGCATTGGGACCAAGCCAAACACCACCATCAATACGTGGAGTGAAGTGAACACCAAGAAAAGGAAACTGAGGGTTAGGAACCTGTAACAATACTCAGTCAAAACATTGACTCATACAGCACATACACAACAGTACAGGATAGATGTTTCCTCTGATAAGGTGCTCTTTCTCCTTCTTCAGCAAGAGATATTCACCACGAAATGGAACAATCCGAGGTTCGTCACCACATCCTGACTTGGCTGCTATTTGGTCAGAATAGAGACCGGCACATGTCAATACATAGCGGCCTAAGAATGAGTCACCCGACCTCGTATGTACAGCAACAGAATCTAATCGTAAATTCATCAGGCAGAATTTCTGCATCATGACAAACACTTAACCTTCATTGAGAGAAAAGTCAACAACCTAACAAACACAACATTACTCATTGCCTCCTTGCAGACAAGCAAACAGATATATTGAATGAAGACAGATAAACCAAAAACCAAAATGACAAGCAGACAAAACACAAACAAACACAAACAAACAAAAAGACAGCTGTTATGTGCAGTAAATTAGCACCTACATACTACAACAACAAATGACAGCTACATAGCTGCTAAGGAGTAACTGTTTGGCCTCTAAATTAATTAATTGATTTTAAAGAGCAGTAAATTGCAAAATAGAAACCAAAGTAAAAGTATAGACATTTCAGCGTCACACTACACACATGCTATCTGCATCAAATTGTCATAGCTAGCAGAGTGAAAGATCTACTTTCAAATGTCCATAAACACATGCACAAAATCTCCAAAAAGTTAGGCCAAGATGGTTGATGTGTTTAATTCATCCTACAAGGTAAACTCACCATAGATTAACTCTACCACCTACTTTCACTTATCCCATTGTCTGACAGATTGTCATTCCTGTCCCAACAAGGTGACTCCAATATTACCAAAATCACTTAATTAAACCACAACTAAATAGCTAACATCAACTCATCAACTGGAGATGTCAAACTGATTATCAGTGTTCCAGCTACACTTTTAAAGCAGAGTGCAACATCCTGTTGCACCATTTGTGCACCCTGTCACACCTTGAGCACCGTGGTCCTTTAGATGAGCCATGAGTAAATACAAATTAAACAAGCACAAACTACATCAAACTACAGTACAAGTACAGTCTAGTTAATATATGCAAAACAGCACCAACTTGGGCCAATACAGTTTTCTCTTCTGGTAGTTGCAAGCCAAGGTGCCCTTCATGGCAACTCACTGTGGCCTGCCCAACCCAAATCCTAGATGAAGTGGTGATTATCACAAGCCACAAGCCTTCCCGTATTAAATAAAATGCGTGTACGACATCACAGTCTGAAGATCCAAAACCACTGCGTACAGATAATTTATTTTTATCAACAAGTTCAGTAATATATGTCTGCCTATGTAGTTATTACATTACAACATACATACATCTATAGCATTCAAGACCCACTAACCTCTGCTCCTGTGTGTATTTTGCCACCCATTTCTTCAAACGTTCTTGCGAATGACTTTGCCACTCTGCCATAATCAACAATGCCTGTTTCAGGTGAGTGGATAGCTTTTAAACCCTGCAAGTCAATCTAATAAACTAACACAGCATAAACCAGACAAACAGTGCACATACTGACTCTACACAGTGGTTCAATGTGTTTGATTTCATCCGCATCAATTAATCTCAATCCCTTCACTTGATTTTTCAAGCCACGTTCATAAAGAGCGTCTAATACTGGCAGCTCTTCCTCCTCAACAGCGACAATAATCTATATAAACAATCCAACATAACTAGACAGGTAACAGTGACAGCAGTAGCCAAGCATCATATTGAGTCAAGCACATCTCAAAACAATAAGCATTTCCAAGACAGCACATGTGCAAATCAAAAAATTAAAACTGTTTGATAACTGTTTGATCTGGTTGACAGCAACATAATAAACCTATTTGATATAGTCAATATCTCTCACTTAGCTAATTCTTGATAATATGACGAGAAGCAAACTTTATAAATCTTTAACAATCTTTTTCAGGCATTTAAAGATGCCATGAACCACCGGACGTTCATCTTTTTACATTGAGATCCAATTGAATGATTTCAAGAAACAAACTACTCCATCTATTTTCCAGTCACAAATTGACATGGTTCTTCCTCAGAAATAACATGGTTCTTCCTCAGAAATACAGTCCACACTGTATTTCTGCAAACAGTTACCGTAGTTACTCATGCTTGAATACTAGTCTCACGTAGCCAGACCCTTACCCCACCCTCATGCCACGCGGGGAGAAGGTGGGGTAGGGGTGTGGCTATGCGAGACTACTTGAATACTACCAGTGCTTGAATAATACTCCTGCTCAAATGATACTTTGCAATTTCTGCAACTACTGGGTTATTCATAGTAGAACAATAAAGTCAACTTTTTATTATATTTAATTAACAGGGAAATGTTTCGTTCAGTCAGTCTCCTTTTCGTACACACAACTGACAATAAATTGAAAAGACACACACTGTATGAGTCCATGCACAAGCAATAGACAAGATCAATAGAATCTATTCTATGTCTCTACTGACGTCAGTCCCTGCAAAGTATCTAGTCTTGTTATTTACCTTCCCACACTTTTTGTACGGTATATGATGCTCGTTACAATAGTTGTACATCAACCCGCAACCCTCCACACAAAGTTTGGCCTTCAGTGATCCAGGCGTGTAGTAGATGCCTGTGTGGATGACGCCACTGTTATGACCAGTCTGATGATACGCCAAAGTGTGTTCTTTCTCCAGCACGGCCACACGAAAGTTAGGAAGTCTGCGAACGAGCTCTCGAGCACTTGCAAGACCAACAATGCCGCCACCAACAACAACGACGTCGAAAACCATACGTGAACTAAAAGATAATTGTATCCAATACGTTGCAATTGTAATATCTATCTATCCTATCACCTTGAAATTGTATGACTGCAGCGCTGCACGACTTGACGACACCTCAATGTGGGCCCCAACAATCCAAAACTAATAAACTTTTGTTGACCCAATCTACTGGCAAACGCGAAACTAGGCATCGAGCTGAGAGTACAGTGTATGCACGTGCAACCCCGTCGCCCGCGGGCAAAGGGGACCTGCCGCGCGCACCTGCCCGCAGTACGCGCATTTCGAAGTTAATTAATTAAGCTTAATTATGGTAAATGAGACTGCTTTCCTCGTCCCTAGGTAATAAATTAGATCTCATTTATTACCCTAGTATAGTCAAATGTGTATAATGACATCTTATCTCTAGCAACTGCCGTAATAGCAACTCGTCACAACAACAGCACACTATACAAATGCATTTCTATCTATTTGTCTGTTCACCATGGTTTCTCACACAGTGTCACATTCTTTACTCCATCCGTCACTCCCTTCACCATGCGTCGTGCACCACATCTTGTGTACTCCTCACTCTTCACAACTCTGTCGTTAACATTGAGAGCTTCACTTGCCTTCATCCTAGTGCTGCCATCCTCATGAGCCATCTGACAACACACCACACGCAGATCCCACTGACTCACAGATCGCAGTTGTCTTGTTCTGTCTTCACGATTCCCTTGATATCCAGTAAACAATTCTCCTAGACTTACTCCCATACTGTACACGTCTGCTCTTTGGTTGTTGGGTAAAGCGTTATTGGCCAATCTTTCTGGTGCAACATACAGTGTACTCATAGGACCCACTGACAGTGAGCCATCAGTAAAACGTGCAGAACCCAAGTCTCCTATCTTTGCTCTCATCACTGATGTGATGAGGATGTTTGTAGGACGAATATCACCATGCAGAATAGGACGAGGCTACAAACATTAACAAATAAAAAACTAAACCCAAAACTAACAATTGAGAAATAGACAAGCAGATGAGCAAACATGCACACAAGCAAATACACAAACGGATCAACAATTAAAAGGGAGGTCCAACAAAAATGAACTTAACTTGTATGAGTAGATCTTACGAAGACAAATCGATCGGTATAAGTTACTCCGTTATCTTCGCTTTTGTAAACGAGAACGAGCGATGTTTCTGTGATGTGCAACGCCCACGCGCCTGCTCTTTCAAGCTCCGCCCACTGCGAACGAATCAATGCATTTACGGATGACTGCTACGAATATATCGAGAATGACGAATGTGAATGCGAAGATACTATAAAGATCTGCCTTCTTGCCATCAGTGGTTCCTCTCTAAAGTAAAATGGTGTGGATAGAGCTGTTTCCCCGCCAGACTTGCAAGCAGAATTCCTCAATACCACGGCTTACCTAGAGAACGCGCTTTTGCTTGAGTATTTGTTTATTCTTGTTCTTTTAATATCCGAAGAGAAACGTACAGCGCGCCGTTTGGCGTGAGCTACAGAGGATAAGCCTATTTTTCATCCGGGATTGTAAACTTCTACCAATCAGCGGCAAAAGAAAGTGAGCAGACCGGATGTGAAAATAGGAACGTCTGTAGCACACGCCAGACAGCGCGCTGAACGTTTCTCTTCGGATATTAAAAGAACAAGGATAAACAAATATTCAAGCACAAGCGCGTTCTCTAGGTAAGCCGTGGTATTGAGGAATTCTGCTTGCAAGTCTAGCGGGGAAACAGCTCTACCGACACCATTTTACTTTAGAGAGGAACCACTGACGGCAAGAAGGCAGATCTTCATAATATCTTCGCATTCACATTCGTCATTCTCGATATATCCATAGCAGTCACCCGTTCGCAGTGGGCGGAGCTTAATCGACCAGGAAGCGCGGAGCAGGCGCGTGGGCGTTGCACATTACATCGCTCGTTCTCGTATACAAAAGCGAAGATAACGGAGTAACTTATACCCATCGATCTGTCTTCGTAAGATCTACTTATACAAGTTAAGTTCATTTTTGTTGGACTTCCCCTTTAAACAATACGTACAGTCTGCTTACCAAATTGTGCAAATATGTGAGGCCACTCAAACAATCATGAGCAAGATCTGTCTGTTCTCTCAATGTCAAGTAGATGCCACTCACGTGTGCTGCTTCAATGACGTCTGACAATGAAGCCTGTAATAGTTCCATGATCAGACAGAATGGAGCATCCAGTTGACGAGTGACACCACACACGGCAGCAATATTGGGATGGTGTAATCTGGAAGAAACACACACTTCCTGTTCAAACAGACGTCTCTGGTAATGATCCCTTGCCAGTTCCCTGTGTAACAGTTTGACAGCCACTGGGCAGCCACGCCAGTAGCCAACACGAACAGCTGAACAACACATACAAACATCAAATATTAAACAACATGATCAACACAACAGCACATAAATAAATATAAAACTAACTACACAAAAGTATGCCTTCAGTCCTGTATTCAATTTGAGTTTTATCAACAAGTAACAAGTCTCCCACACTATCATATCCAAGTAGATATTAACAAGAACAAATGACAAGCAACAACCTTGACTTTGTAGTTACTACTTCCCACCCTTAATCCTCACAACACATCATATGTCATTATACAATTAGATGGTAATTTACAAGCTGCACACTCAACCTCTACTCTGTATTCTTACACCAGTTAGAAGAGAGCATGTCTGGATACCATTAACAAGTCAACCAGGCAAATATGTACACTTGAAACATGCATGATCACCATGTCTGGTCAACAGTACATACTACTACCAAAGTCAAGTCAAAGCCACACTGTTGTTCTAAACAACAAAGCTCTCATACTTTTAAAAATCATCCAATAAATGTATGTCAAGACTCCATAAAACACTAACCAGAGAAACACATGTTGCAGTTGTCACACATTACAGTATTTTAAATACTGCACCAACAGTCCATCATCCATACAATGTCTGGAAAACTACACATCAACACACCTAGCTCTGTGTGTGAACACATACACAGACAGACAGACAGACAGACAGACCGACCGACAGACAGACACACACACACACACACACACACACACACACACACACACACACACACACACACACACACACACCACGAGACCAACTTTCCACGGTCACCTTGCAATTTCCTTTTAGATTTCTCATTACAATACACATACACAAAGAAACAAAAAACACAAACTACCCAAAATTGCAACTCACATCCAAATGCTCCACTGCCTATTTCCTTATCACTCAGTTGTATGTCTTCTGCTGCAATGTTCAGCACCTCCTCGTTCTCCCTTACTCTTCTCTCTGCATCTTCACTTGCTGCCTCTGCATTTTTCAGCAATAAATCCATCTCTTCTACCCTTCGTTCTAGCTCTTCCTTCTCTTCTCTCATTCTATTCATTTCTCTCTGTCTCTCTTCTCTTTCATTCTCCACTTCATGTTGCAGAATTTGCCTTTCATCAATCAATTCTTCAATCTGTTTGTCTTTCTCCTCACACAAAGCTCTCGCTTCATCTGTTCTGCTCCTAAACAACAATAAACTGTACTGTACGTTTCCATTCATAACACATCACTATCCATCACTCATTCACAAACCTTTCCACATTCAGCTGCACATTACACTCATCATTTAATCGTTCGCTTTCATCTAGTCGACTCTGCAATTGTGAATTTCTTTCTGTGAGATGTCCAATCTGTTCCATTAATTGCCTTGTCTGTCACACAAATCATCAACCAACATGTTTTCATGTCTAACATGTGACTGTCACCTCTTGACTTGTCTCACCAGCAAGAGAGGCACTTGCTAACTCATGAGAAACAGCACGTACACCATTTCCTGCTGCTGGTAAACCATTATGAAGAACTGATGGATGACAAGGATCTAAACACAAAATGAGTTTAGTTTACACATGGTAGATATCAATCAACAGTCACTCACTCCACTGGTAGAAACATGGATTAGAGGCAACAGAATAAGATACAAGAAAATCAGATGAAGAACGACCACCAAATACACTGATGGCTACCGTGTCATCTGATAGTGTAACACAACCAACAGAATGATCACAGCGATCAAACTCTTCACCATCAATCAAAAGCTAACACAACACGAAAACATCAATTCAAACTGTGTTTCTAGTTTCTGCACTCTTTTTTCCCTTCTCACTTCTCACCTTCTCACTGCTGCCTCTCATCACATCTATCATCCAACAGTCTTGCACAACACTTACATCATATCCTCCCATCAGTAACACCTTAATCTCTTCATCTCTATCTCTACAGCATATTGTACACATAGTGTGGTGACATCTTGGTTGTGGCCACAATGGAGAAGATGGTGCGATGTGAGTCCACATCTACAAAAACACAAATTAGAAACAACAGGAATAAGCACCATCAACCACACACTACCATTTCCTGCATATCCAATAACCACAAATCATTCAAACGTCTCTGATGTTGAGAACCACCAAACAAGATGGCCCTTCTCTCATCCACAGCTGTCAGTGTGTGACCAGCACGTGAAGATGGTTTACGACCAGTCACACTCACTGGAGACCAATAATCTGACACAAACACATACTAGTCACATGCACGCACGCATGCACACACACACACACACACACAGACACACACGCACACACAGACAGACAGACACACACACACACACACACACACACACACACACACACGCACAAACACACACACACACACACACAGACACACACGCACACACAGACAGACAGACACACACACACACACACACACACACACACACACACGCACAAACACACACACACACACACAGACACGGACACACACACACACAGACACGGACACAGACACACACAGACACACACAGACACACACAGACACACACACAGACACACACACAGACACACACAGACACACACAGACACACACACACACACACACACACACACACACACACACACACACACACACACACACACACCTAAACCTAACCTAAACATCAAGAGCTAGCTGCCTCTCAGAGGTCACGCCCCCAGCTGTTAAGCTGGGCCCTGTGCACTCGCTGCTCAAGGACCTCTGGGACTGTGCTAGCAAACTGCACCGACTTGTGAAACCAACTGTGGTGTGAGCACCCAAAGTCTCACCAAAACACCAGTGGCTGATGTCATGTCACAGCCGATGGCCGCTTAGGTCCCCAGTCAATGACCAGTAGCCTCGAACTTCCAGACCAGAGAGCGTGCGAACTCTAGTCTGGACAAAGTCGATACTAAAGTGATTTCGGAAATTGCCTTCTAAGCCAATCAGCTCCTTACAACCGGAATGTCAGTTGTAAATTCTGATTGATTTAGCAGTAATTGGTAATGCTAAGTGCACTACCGCTGATTGCGCGTGTGAAATCCTCGTGAGCGGCTAAGTGCACGCCAGAGCCGTGATGAAGACTCTAGTGCACGCACACATCTTAGTTTTAGTTTCAGCTTCAGTTCTTCGATATTTCAAGCCTGCGGTGAGAGGACATGCACAGCAGCGTTGCTAGACCATCATCTTTGACAACTGGTCGAGCGGTAGTCTCGCCAGTCGAGCGGTTAGACTAAAAGAATCAAAAAGAGTCATGGTTTTATGCCATTCACCAAGATATCACTGCAAACACGGCAGACGTCTCTTCTTTGTTCATGAGATCTTATGACATTTACAAATGATATGTTGATCTAGGTAAACAATCTTACGCTGTTAGGCTACCATTTAGCATCGCTTTGATAAATACTTCCGACATCATTTTAGTATCGACTTGGTCCAGACTAGAGTTCGCACACTTCGCGCCGCTCTCTGGCCTGGAAGTTGGAGGCTAAATGACCAGGTGCTCATTCATACTCCTGAGTCGAGAGAAGCAAATGTGTGTTAGTTTCTTGCTTAAGGAAATTATGCCATCACTGTGACTTGCACTTGCAACCCTTCAAAGTCAAAGATGTAAACACTCCATAAGATAACTCTCTAACCAACTGAGCTATCGCACCACACACACACACACACACACACACACACACACACACACACACACACACACACCATCCATGCATGCACGCACGCGCGCACACACACACACACACACACACACACACACACTGCACGTATGCATGCACATCATTATCATCCCCTCACCACCCTACGTACCCCACTTCACCACGTACCCCACTTCACCACGTACCCCACCCCACCCCACCACGTACCCCACCCCACCCCACCACGTATCCCACCCCACCCCACCACGTATCCCACCCCACCCCACCACGTATCCCACCCCACCCCACCACGTATCCCACCCCACCCCACCACGTATCCCACCCCACCCCACCACGTATCCCACCCCACCACGTATCCCACCCCACCACGTATCCCACCCCACCACGTATCCCACCCCACCACGTATCCCACCCCACCACGTATCCCACCCCACCACGTATCCCACCCCACCACGTATCCCACCCCACCACGTATCCCACCCCACCACGTATCCCACCCCACCACGTATCCCACCCCACCACGTATCCCACCCCACCACGTATCCCACCCCACCACGTATCCCACCCCACCACGTATCCCACCCCACCACGTATCCCACCCCACCACGTATCCCACCCCACCACGTATCCCACCCCACCAGGTATCCCACCCACCAGGTACCCCACCCACCATGTACCCCACCCACCAGGTACCCCACCCACCAGGTACCCCACCCACCAGCTACACCCACCAGCTACCCTCACCAGCTACCCTCACCCCCACCAAGTACCCCACCAAGTACCCCACCCCACCAAGTACCCCACCCCACCAAGTACCCCACCCCACCCCACCAAGTACCCCACCCCACCAAGTACCCCACCCCACCAAGTACCCCACCCCACCAAGTACCCCACCCCACCAAGTACCCCACCCCACCAAGTACCCCACCCCACCAAGTACCCCACCCCACCAAGTACCCCACCCCACCAAGTACCCCACCCCACCAAGTACCCCACCCCACCAAGTACCCCACCCCACCAAGTACCCCACCCCACCAAGTACCCCACCCCACCAAGTACCCCACCCCACCAAGTACCCCACCCCACCAAGTACCCCACCCCCACCAAGTACCCCACCCCCACCAAGTACCCCACCCCCACCAAGTACCCCACCCCCACCAAGTACCCCACCCCCACCAAGTACCACACCCCCACCAAGTACCACACCCCCACCAAGTACCACACCCCCACCAAGTACCACACCCCCACCAAGTACCACACCCCCACCAAGTACCACACCCCCACCAAGTACCACACCCCCACCAAGTATCACACCCCCACCAAGTATCACACCCCCACCAAGTACCACACCCCCACCAAGTATCACACCCCCACCAAGTATCACACCCCCACCAAGTATCACACCCCCACCAAGTATCACACCCCCACCAAGTATCACACCCCACCAAGTATCACACCCCCACCAAGTATCACACCCCCACCAAGTATCACACCCCCACCAAGTATCACACCCCCACCAAGTATCACACCCCCACCAAGTATCACACCCCCACCAAGTATCACACCCCCACCAAGTATCACACCCCCACCAAGTATCACACCCCCACCAAGTATCACACCCCCACCAAGTATCACACCCCCACCAAGTATCACACCCCCACCAAGTATCACACCCCCACCAAGTATCACACCCCCACCAAGTATCACACCCCCACCAAGTATCACACCCCCACCAAGTATCACACCCCCACCAAGTATCACACCCCCACCAAGTACCACACCCCCACCAAGTACCACACCCCCACCAAGTACCACACTCCCACCAAGTACCACACTCCCACCAAGTACCACACACCCACCAAGTACCACACCCCACCAAGTACCACACCCCACCAAGTACCACACCCCACCAAGTACCACACCCCCACCAAGTACCACACCCCCACCAAGTACCACATCCCCACCAGTACCACACCCCATCACCACACCACCCCATCATCCCACTACACACCCCCACTCAAGTAGTAAACAGATGACTACTATACCCTTAGCCCGGATAGCCAGGTCTTGGGTAAAAACTGTGAAATAGTCATCTCATTGACTTTGTTTAAGATGTTGTGCAAACACTGCAAACTAAAATCTCCTACAAACTCATAACCAGTAACATATTCAATAACTCATCTCACTTGTCTCAGGATCAAATGACCACAATTCATTGTTCCAACAATAGTCATTATCCCTCTGGTATTCAGCTTGTAAATGTCGTCTGTCTGGCATCAATGGGCCATGTCCACCCATCATTATAAGTTTGCCATTCACACAACACATTGCTGCTCCCCATCTTCCTGCAGGTTTTGTTCCTTCTATTTCCACTCTCCTCCATCTCATCTCCTTAATGTTCAATTTGTATAATTCATCTAATGTTCTACGTGGTGCTATACTAGTCAATCCTCCATATGAATAGATGGTATTGCCAACTACAGCACTGCATGCTGATCTACAAGGTGTCGGTGTGTCGTTAGCATCAGCAGTATATGCAGTATAAGCATCCCACACCCCAGATATCATGTTCATACTATACAAGTTGACTCGATAGTCAAAGCCACCAGCTGAGTCAGACGCTCCTCCCCAAACAAACATTTTCTCTCCTATTACAACACTCTCGTGGTATGCTCTTCCAGCTGATTGAGCTACAACAACACTTCATCATTGTCTCATACTGTGAAACCAACAAGTTGTGTGCTAAATACACTCATATGGTTTAGTGTAGTAAACAACTACAGAACTTGACAGAACAATAACAACAATGTTGATACAATAATTACTTCACCAATTTGTTTTAAAATAAATAGGCGCGACTCCAGTATCGCCAACCTGGTCTTGCAAGTGACGTCTTGTGACTACTACTAGTAAATGAAGCTGTGTTTACACCGTCGCTTCAGAGCTACGTGTGTGTGTGTGTGTGCACGCGCGCGCGCATGTGTGTGTGCGCGTGCATGTGCGTGTGTGTATTTATTGTGAATATTAATATAAATTTTATTAATTTTTGTCTATTTATTGTCATTATCATCAATTAGTCATTAGCTGGTTGCTAGAGTGTATAATTCTTTGAAAACCCAGGGATGCGCCAATGTGATTAAAGATAATTAACTAAATATCATCAATGTCCCACACTACACTTCGAATTCAGTGTGGTAGGTGTACCTAATTATGGACACTCCCCGGTAATTTGAGTTACAATCGCTGTTTTCTCTGGTAGCCTGCACACGAAGAAACAGTGAAACATGTCCGATATACGCACCAATGTCTAGGCGTCGTAACGGTACCTGTACGAATAGAATCGCACAACGTCAGCTAGCACACTAGCACAATATACGGGATAACGTCTGTAAACAGCCTGGATGCGGGGTGTATCCTAATTGTGGACACTTTTTCTCCGTTACAGAAAGCGACTGAGCCTGAGTAACAGCTGGACTAGATACCTGAATGGTTGCCTCGCAAGCTGATATTTTGGGCCGCAATCAAAACCATGTTCTGTGGTGTATCACCTCTGTGTAAAATGGCATCGTGCCTTTCAAATTTTGCAAAAACCAAGTGTTCTGTCTCCGATACAATGCAGGAGACAATCAATCATGTTTAGATGAACGTCTGAACTGTAAACTGTGGTTCTATCATCTTTTTGCATTGCTAGTGGAGCTGATTATTGATATCAGACAACGTAGCTTTGACCTTCCATCTATCCTAGGTAAGTTTGTAGGTTTTCATTTTGTGTCTTATTGTTGTCAGATCTAGTAGCAGTGAAGACAATCAAATTCTAACTGGATTACGAATGTCGCTGATATTGACATTCCATCTACTTTGTTCGTTCTCATTTCATACCCTATTGTGGCCAGATGTAGTAGCGGTGAAAACAACTAGATTGTCAGTGGATTACTGATGTCCAGATCTAGTATGAGTGAAGATATTCACGTGTTTACTGGACTGGAAATACACGTTTGCTCCATGCACATAATACGCTTGTTTAGCACATTACAGTCAACATAACAATAGGCTCAAAACTTTACCAAGATACTCAATAATTGCTTAACTAACGTCAGGGCACTTTCATGATCCAACAAAAGATCGATTCGTATACCTCAACTTTGTGGGCGTGATGGGAGGAACCTTGTAGGTGCTAACAGTTTTGCAGGTGAATCGTGGTGATACACAACAGAACATGGTTTTGATTGTGGCTCAAAATACCAGCTTGTAAGGCAACCATTCAGGTATCTAGTCCAGCTGTTACTCAGACCCACTTGCTTTCTGTGGCAGAGAAAGAATGTCCACAATTAGGATACACTCCGTTTGGGCTGTTCACAGATGTTATCCCGTATATTTTGCTAGTGCGCTAGCAGACGTTGTGCGATTCCAGTCGTACAGGTATTGTTCCAAAGCTTAGACATTGGTGCGTACATCGGACATGTTTCCCTCTCTCTCCGTTGCAGGTTACCAGAGAAACAGCGTTTGTAACTCAAATTACCGGGGAGTGTCCACAATTAGGAACACCTACCCTACATGCACATGCGTGACAGCTGCATCTCTTGCACGGAGCAGGCTTGTTATCCACATTATTTCTCAATTCTGTATGTAGTGCTCTTGCTTGCATCACTTGAGGTGGACACGATTATCATGCTTTCGTTGAGCCGTTGCTATCATCTTTCATTCCGTTAATTAAAATTAATTTTTTGTAGCTAGAGATCGATATACGTGCACGGGAAATACTGTGAAGCGACCAGATCCAGAAGAAAGCATGCAGCGCAAAGTTTCCTATGAATCTTTCTTGCAAGACAACGTCGATCGTTCATCATCAGTCCTACTTACACCTGCAACTATATTCTTGCAGAGTGGGCTGGTTATCCACGTTATTTCTCAATTCTGTAGCATTCAACCTTGCATCACTAGCAGTTAACTACTGAGGCGGACAAGATTATCATGCTTTCGTTGAGCCGTATGTTGCTAGCATCTTTCGTTCCGATGATAATTCATTGTAGCTAGATAGATAAAGATTGATCTCGTACGTCTCCTAGAAATACTGTGAAGCGACATGTAGTGACTGGATCCAGAAGAAAGCAGCATTAGCATTTCCTACGAATCTTTCTTGCAAGACGCCGCCGATCGTTCATCATCAGTACTACTTACAGCTAAAACATATTGCTCTCTTGAAGCAGACATGTTGGTCGTGCGCAACGATACACATGCATGGTCATGGAACCTTCGCTTGGCTTCTTGAAGAACGATGAATTCGTTTGTTTTGCAATTCTTTTGTAAAAAAGTAACAGATGCGTACAACTCTAGCCTGAACTTTACTCTGCGCTTCTCAGTTTGACGACAGTTTGACGTTTTTACTATGGATATGATATCTCGGCTTTTCTGCGAGATTGTTATGTCACCCATTGTTGGTGTCCCAAAGAACTGCTGATTGGTATGGCGTGTGATCTCTGCCAAAACTCCCACAACGCAAACAGACCTCGGTAGCACAATGCAAACAAACCTCGGTAGCACAACGCAAACAGACGTCGGTAGCACAACGCAAACAGACATCGGTAGCACAACGCAAACAGACCTCGGTTTCGCAACGCAAACAGAACCTAATTAAGTTCCGTGCACAATGCAAACAGAAATTGCAAGTAGAAGCTGCAGAAGTTCATTTCTTTTGCTAATGCGTATTGATAGTGATGCATAGTCACTCTAGAGAACAAGTCTAGAAAAACTTTGAGAAAATAATGGGTTTGTAGGGATGGGTATGTGAGTGAGGCGCTACATAGCCTGGCTGACAAAAATAAAATGTGACGCGTTTCCTAGACGACGTAAATTCTGAGACTACCTAATTGTAAGTGTCAGTGTTAGTAGTCTGGCTACCATTCGGACCATTTACAGTCTAGCGTTAGGTGGCCGGTTCTGAGATTTTATACTGAGCTTTAAGACATCTGAATAGAACGCGTTTGGATACTTTGTATGGGCGGCCATTTCAGATTCATCGCATCTCTAATAGATTGGGAAGGCCCGCACTCTCTGATAGATTGGGTGACTACAACCATGTCGACATGGCAAACATAGCATCACCTGTTGATGCTCAAGAGCAGGATGTACACATTGACCCTCTAACAGACAGTGATTCATTTGGCATCGATAGCTACTTGACAATGAAGAATATTGCCTAATCTCAAATATGAGATCTTTGAATAGAATTTTGTTTAGTATTGAGTTGTCATGAATTTTGACTAGTAAATGATTTGCCCTACCCTACGACTCTCTAAACTTACGCTGTATCTTGCAGAGTTAATTAATCTTCTTTACCAGCAATAACTTGCATGTGCAATAAACTCTTCTCTATACGGGTACGTACTAGACTCGGGCGGTGTGCAGCACACCTCTTTTTGCATCAGCTAGGCTGTTGTGAGCGATTTATACGTTTTCCTGAGCACATGCAGTGTACCTTCTAGGTACAGTATGTACAGTATGTGTATTTGCAACACTTGCCTATTTCTTACCTCCTGAACACAACAATCCATGCAACATTACATCCTAGTAAACACAACATAGTAACGCTTAACCGACGTCTGTTTGCGTTGTGCTACCGAGGTCTCTTTGCGTTGTGCTACCGACGTCTGTTTGCGTTGTGGGCGTTTTGGCAGAGATCACACGCCATAGATTGGCTCAACAAATTCCGGTGATTCACGCCGATATGCTATTGTTACATCAGCTATTTTTCGCGTCCCAAAGGACTGCTGATTGGCTGGACAAACTCCCAAGTGTGACACACGGTTACAAAAACATACATACCGACAGACAGTCAATTCAGCCAGTTTAGAGTAAGCTTCTCGCGAAGCAGTCCACCACTTCCAGTATTACGTATAGTCAGTACTGGGGCGGTTTGGGGGACGCTGGAGTCGCACATGCTCTTCGTGAAAAACGACGATTGTTTACAACAACAACTTACCGTTACCCATTCTTGCTCTTGACAAGATGTCGCTGGATCTGCAGTGGTGAGTTAGAGGTAGTAGACGCCAACCTAACTGCCGACGACGTGGCGCAAGCGCAGCTAGTACACACCTTCCTTTTCAAAGAGTAAGTACGCTAGCGCACGTTACAGGGTCCATAGTACAGTACACATACATGTACCGTTACTTTGTTATGCAGTCCAACAGCTCAAGACATCAAATATCATCATGTAATTCAAACTCTTATCAAATACAAATTGTAGATGATTTCATTCAACATCTGTATGTTGAGTGAGCTAACTAGTTCAAGTAAAATTGCAAAATGAAAAGCATTGCTGCACGAAGTATAATAAAAATGCACTGCGTATGATTATAAACCTGTCTGTCCACAAATCAGATTGTTGACATTTCTGGCTCAGCAGAAGGTGGCAAGAGAACAAACACAAGATCATCATTCCTCAGAGGATATTCAAAAGCAGGCAATGTGATAACATAACGCCGCTCTGGACTCTCTGGTTTAGGCACATACCTTCGGTACAGCCCTAGACACATAAGTCCATGTGCTCGCAGCAAAGAAACAAACATTTGTCCAAATGAGTTTCCAGTCTATAAATCGTTATAATAGAGTTAACAGCAAAACATCTCGTATGGTAATTAATAATAATGTTTACTTTGAATTGGCTAAAAGGTGCCTCAAAGAAGGACTTCTGTACAACTCTGCAATACTGTTGTTGACCAGAGTTGTTCTTGTCTGTACCCAAGTTCAGCAGCATACCCAGCAAAGTCATTATGTTAGAATCGGCATAGACCTGAATTTGTAAAGAATAATAGGTGAGTAAACAAGTTCAAGCAAGTGTAAGTCAGAATGAGTATTTACAGAGCTAACTGTAGAATCAACAATAGAAGCACTGATAGCATTGCCAAATGCGAATGCTTGTGTCTCAAAAAGTGATGCATTTGGAGAATCTTCGTCAGTCTGATCCAGAAACTGTACATTTGAGTCATTTCCTGTAGGCATGCAACAACAGGCAGCGCATTAAGAGCAACTACAACAAATTCATATTTATCAATTTCATTAATTAACCTAGATCAGTAAGGACTGGAACATCAATTCCTCTCGTAACTCCTTGCCCATCTTCTCTACAATCAAATGTCATTGTTTTTAGGGTTAGAGTTCCCAATACACTTTCCTTGTCATTAAGGAACACATCACTAGAGGTGCCTTCATTACGGCCAGCAGCAGTTAAGAAGACACACATCGAGCACGAATTCACTGAAACTCGACAAAGATCTTCCTTCTCCAGTGCAGAACCCTGCAACATACAAACGATGTCATTTAGACCACATCATATGCACACAAATTGACACTTCATACACAAACAATCTTCAAGGAATGAAAATGTCCAATGTTTGGCCACTACACACATTTACAAAATACAAGTTAACAAAGGTCAATGAGTTATGTTGCTTGATTGTAGTGTTTGAGATTAAAGTATCGTTCAAAAACAACATTCGTCGATGCAGCTAGCCAAGTGCAAGATGAACGAATCAAGACAAAAATTATTTATATAACTAAAATGGAATTAATTGTCTTTACAACAGCATTACACAGTCTGAGGAACTCCAGTAAAGTGTAGTACTTTCTAAATTAAATAAATGTTGGCAATGTTATCTCGAGGCATGATGTGTCATTAAAATTCATATACTATCATATATATATATATATATATATATATATATATATATATATATATATATATATATATATATATATATATATATATTTATATATATATATGTGTGTGTGTGTGTGTGTGTGTGTGTGTGTGTGTGTGTGTGTGTGTGTGTGTGTGTGTAGATGATAGACTATATAATGACTTATCTTCCAAGCAATGTCTGTGACACCTATTATACTTTTAAAAACATTTGTAAATTTAGCTAATACATCACCTCTCTCCTAAGATACTCCTCGCTCCCCAGAAAGACAATTTGCTTCATTTCTGACCCATGCAGATTAGCTGCACGCAATGGAATCAGCTAATAGTACAAACACGATATATATACGTAGTGTAGAATTTGGTAGTTAGTTCTGTTTAAATGTAAAAGTAAAAGTAAAAATAAAAAAAAAATAAAAAAAATATATATATATATATATATATATATATTTCATAACCATGAAACAGTCAGTATGATCCAAAATTGAATCTCACCAAATTTTTCAAGCCAATCAAACAAGAACTTTCATTTCCAAAAATACAAACGACAATGTGTCCGGAACGAACAGTTTCCGTTGGTTTCTATAAAAAAAAAGTATATATACCAATGCAACAAGTTGATATTAATAAAAATACTGCGGATATACATTCTTATGTAAAATGCCAACAACAAAATAAATAGACTATAAATTAATATCAAAATGCAACACAACAAAAAAGATGTATACAAATAAACCAACAAACAGAGCAAGATAAATTGACAAATTAGACTACTAATTAAGACTAACTAATTAAGAACTAACTAATTAACTAACTAACTAATTAAAAACAGACAGAAACACAGGCAAACTTGTGCCAAATCTAGTGTGTGAATGTAGTGCACATTTGCATGTCCATCCACACACAAACATAGTCTCGCGTAGCCAGCCCTCCCCTTTTCTTTTTCAGTAGGTGGGGAAATAGAAAAGGGAGGGGCTATCAACATGAGACTAGCACAAACACACCCACCCTGTGTGGTGTGTGCATGCGTGAGTGTGTGTGTATGTGCATGTGTGTGAGTCACTCTCTCGGATCTTGTGGTATCAACGTAAGATCAAGACCAGCACCAAGGTTCGTCTTTTGAACAGTGTGATCCTTCCAACCTTGCTGTATGGTCTCGAGTGCACCGTCCTCCATGAGCCTCATGTTCATCGTCTTGAGTCCTTTTTGATTCGTTGCCTTTGAATTATATTGGGGATCTCAGTCAGGGAGCACAAGCATCACACTACGCTACGCAAGATGGCTAAACAGCAAAGGATCTCATCGATTCTCTTACAATGTCGTCTCCGTTTTCTCGGACATCTCTCAAGAATGTCCAATGATCGCTTACCCAAGGCACTTCTTGTGTCTACTCCTGTTGGTTGCAAGAATGATGTTGTATCTGGTGACCTCAAACAGTGTAACTTGTTGGAATCCTGGAGAGAGAAAGCTGAAGAGCGCAACTCTTGGTGCTCCATCATCAAACGTATTGTAGAGCATTTCAACAAGAAATCAGAAAACAGAGAGAAGAGCCTCAGAGATGACAGAAAACGATGGCATGAACAACGACTCGTAAAAACTGAGAGTCTTCTGCACTGTAACCACCCTGGCTGTTCATTTCAGGCATTTAACAAGACAGGCTTGATTAGTCACCAACGTTGTCATTCTTCCGCCACAAGGATTCCATGTCAGTTTTGTCAGCAGACTTTCAAACAACAAGGTCTCTATAATCACCAGCGCATTTGTCGAGACAGACCTCGAGCAGTGTAGACTTGATGTTTTTGGCCTGCATCTCCTGTACCCTCGTGGTAATCATGGAGCACAAGCAGCAAATGGATGGATGGATGGATGGTGTGTGTGTGTGTGCATGTGTGTGTGTGTGTGTGTGTGTGTGTGTGTGTGTGTGTGTGTGTGTGTGCGCGCGCGCGTGCATGTGTGTGTGTGTGTGTGTGTGTGTGTGTGTGTGTGTCTTTAATACATAAAACATGCCATGCTTTAGCTATAACAAATAACAAATAATAATATCATATAAGCATCCTCATAAACAACTGACCAGTAGAGCATCTTCAAAATCAACAAAATCGTGATAATAGTAAGATTTCGTTGAATCAAGCTGCAAGTCGCCCATATCAACTTCATTGGCATCTACAGCAACAGCATCCATTTCCTCCTTTCCTATGTCCCTCGTCTCAGCATCCATATCTTGCATGTTTCCTGTAGCAAACATTGGATTCTGGATACAGACACCATCTTCAACGTTATATTGTCGTTGCTTTTTAGAATCAGTATTTCTCAATTTCATAGGAGAATAAGAACGTCGCCTCTGAGATGAAGTGATCAAACCTTTCACGAAAGATTCTTCATTTGTGAAATACGTTGCACTAATATAAACAATTACTATCAACAAATAGCAAAAATGTCTTAACGTAAGTTTGCCTTTCTGTGTCATCCTCATCATGAGCTAAGAAAAATCCTTTAGTTTTGGCCTTTAACACAAAATTCTCATCCGAAGGATTGATGTACACCCTGAAGCAAACCATACAACTTAAGATACCTTGTATCAAATAACAGCACAACAATCCACTCTTTGTGTTCTACATACCGTGACTGCCCACTCAAATCAGATGGATTCTCAACACCCAACAACAGCAGGCTCCATTTTGTGTAACATATTCTGTAACAAATTGAGCTCAACACATTCCAGAAGTAATCTTGGAGACAAGCAAGCATAACTAACTCAGCAACACTTTGAAACGTCATTCCAGTAAATTCTGCAGATAACTGAGCTGGATAAAAATCATACCCACAACCTTGAAAATAGCTGTCTTTCCAATCGTCAGCAAGCCCTGCTGAATGCATCAATGGAAGCTGAAATAGGGAATTAATACCCAGTCTACTTCATGCTATTCACTGCAATCAACTAACGTCTTCCTATATACCTCATCTGGTGCAGATCTGATGCCAATCATGTTGGCTAGAAGTGTAGAAAAGCCAGGACACAAGCAACTCTGTGCTATCAAACTCAGCGTAATCTAAATCAACAACATGCTAACAAACAGTAATTGTCAAAATTTAAGTTTATATTCTTCAACCTCATTGACACAAATAACATCATCTTTCATATTTGGTTGGAAACTGGGAATACTATCCACTAGTTTCTATGCACAATTGCACTCATGCTATAGACCACTAAACAAATTACTGAACAGAATATACAATTGACCTTGTTCTTTTGCAGTAGCATCTGCATGATTACCCTTATCTTGGGATGATGATTCTTCACAGCAACAGCTCTACACCCAAAACCAAACAAACTGAATTCACACAATTTATACATGCAATAACAAATACTGTTAGACCAACACAAGCACTATAGTTCTTTCTAACAGTTTTTAGCATGGAAACAACCACGTCAATTGCTTCAGTTTACTTGTATTATTTTATTTAAAAATACAAAATTGCAATCAACCTCATTAAGTTCTCTGAGTCCTCCTGGTTCGGATCAAGACTGTTCTTGTCAGCCAATATGATGCATGCACTTGCTAAAGACAACTATAAAAGAGATCTTTATGTATGACAAGTAACCCTATAAAGATGGCAACATCACCTGAACTCTCTCTAGATCAACAGAGTTTAGAACTGATCCTTCGTAGTACTCTGCTCCAAGACTATAATACCGCAAGATAGACTTCATCTTGACATCGGGATGATCACTATGCAGATACAAGTATATGATAGTATAAAAGTAAAGTAACAGCCAAAGAGACAAACAAACACACAAACAGATAGACAGACAGACAAACAAGCAGGTAGACAAGCAGGCAGAACAACATCAATAACCCTACTTGTCCAAAAACACCACAGTTGTGTTGCCATTTTCATTTCTATCCTCATGGAAGAAATCTTGTAAAAACGTTTCCATGCTTGCAGTAGTCACATGACCACACACAACAACGTGACTGCCAATGACAGTAGCACTCAAAATCAGAGTCATGGTGAACATGACAAACTCATTATACTTTTCTGTTACTCTCTTGTAAGCTCCAGCATATTTGTTCCTCTGACCAATGTAATCAACTATGGCGGGAACATAGCTGGCAAACAAAGCCTATGCCACAAAAGGATACCAAAAAGTATTTAAAGAGGCTCAAAATACATCAAACCTACCAAACCTCCAACTATAAAAAAGATCATAAAAATTCTTCCCAAATATGTAATAGCAAAATAATCTCCATAGCCAACAGTTGACATGGTTACCTGACACAATGCAAATAAACTCTAAGCATATTAGACAGATCAATCTTCAATTAAGACGTCTCGTTCTCACAGCTATCATGTAGAGAGCCTCAAAGTAAGACCACTGTTGATTAACATAGCTGTTCTTGTCAAATTCCCAAGGATCACCAGTGTTTTCCAGCTACAAAAATGACACATGTAAACACTATGAGTAGAATGATAGGAAAGCATTATAGCAGTTATAACCAAGTGAACAAAACTGGCACCAACAATCCACAGAGTCACCAAGCTCATCACTGGCTCAATTGTCTGCAAAACCTTTCTAAACACGAGTCAAAAACAATGCAAGTACTCTAACAGAATAGTACTGTACTATATATCAAATTTGAGAACTACTTTGATTTTACAACTTTCCAAGCCTCCAGCAACTTTGGAAGCTCCAGAAGTCTGAACATTCGAAAAAAACTCAATCCTATAAAAACAACTCTAATTTCAGCTACAGCAAGAACTAGTACCATTATCTATACCAATCCACAACTGATTCAATGCTAGCGAGAGAATAATCGGTGGCACAGTAGCAAAATCAATGATTGATGAAACTTTAATCCAAAAGACCAATTTGTCTGTAGCAGACAAAAACTGCAAAAATGAGTGTGATATATACGTACTGTACAGATGTGACAAAATTACAATAGTCGCACCCGAAGTACAAAGTAGACCAAAAAATAGAGATTAAAGATGACATCAGCAATAAACCAGCCATCACTGTATAGTCCACCACATCTTTCTACCAGAAATGGCTCATCAGCAGTCCTACATGTCATTCATTAACATAACAGGTCATTGCACTACAAAAAGTTTCAAATACAATTCAAACAAGACTATACAAGTACACATACTAGTGTGCTACAATACTCTAATATAATCAATTGTACAGTACGACACTACCATAAAACCATACAGCGTACACAGAACTGCACACAATTAGACAATCCAGTGTAGACAATCCATGCATTTAGTTTTGACATCATAAATACGTACGTGCAGTACATATACCATATACTCAAAACACCCAAGACTCAAAGAGTCATCTACATTCAGTACTAGCAAACTTAAATCAAATGCTGTTAAAGCAGTTGCAACGTGTACAGTGTATACACTGAATGTTTGAAGCAAATGACAGTGCACGTGACATTCCAGCCTAGTAGGTGTGTCTCATTCAAGCACGTGACGTGACTATCTAGCAAATACCATCCTTCTACACTCGCTTAGTATTAGCTAAGTTAGCCAGACCGTATTGTTTCTCTGACGTAGACGATAAACGAGCCCGTATTGAAGAAAACTTCAACTGCAGCCTGCAGATTGCAGACGAAAGTGAACTTCTCAACACGTAGAACGCCCGCCAATTCATAATGCATCCATTCTTACCAATATCTTGCCTGTCGGACACTTCAACGAAACGACACGTCGTGCAATAAATGCAGACCGCAGACTGAACGTGAAGCCAGCGAATTGTTGACGACGCCTCACATGATACAGCCTCAAGAATCCGAGCAAAATTAAGAAACTAAAATATGGCACCAGGCTTGACGCCAAAAAGTAGTACCACTGCCTCTCACACCCCATAAAAATGATAAATCCTAACCTACAGTTGATTGGCAAGTTTACGCATGCGCAAATTCTACACGTTCGCGCCATGTTGAGCAAGCACCATCTTGAACTTCAGTTGTTACATAGCAGCACTTTAATTCATTGTTTATCTTGTATAACAGACTTGTGGTAAAATAGTAAATTTAGCAAACAAATTTAGCGCGCACAAAAGGCTGAAGTACGAGGCTTCTTAACATGGCATCAAAACATGTGTCTTACCTGAAGAGGGTCAACAACCAGTGTCTTCGGTTGGAGATAAAAATAATGGGGCGGCTGTTGTATAGAAACAAGAATCAACACCGCAGAGAAAAGGAATTTCAAAAGTTACAGAAGGTCTGTATGCTCTAGATCTAGCATAGCATGTCTGATTGAGTCAATTATACCTTGTAGAGGTTGTGTTACAACTACGCTCAGTATTCGGTTTGTCCCATCACGACAATGCAATTAGCATTCGTTGTTTTGATTAATTAATGAATAGGCTATGTCTAGTGAATTTCCAGAGGTGTGCATATGCATTAGCTAGGGTTATTGTAGACGTGTTAGCTAGGTTTGTTCTTCAACTTTGCTTATTTTGTAGCTTCATAAATTGGCCAAGAGAGTTTCTGACTCACCAGCTATTGACACCATCAACAAACTTCTAAAACAAATGATCAAGTAACAACTGTATAATAAATACGTAGTTTTAAATTTACAAACAGGTGGACTGGCTGACTGACAGACAGACAGACAGACAGACAGAAGATTGTTTCAAGAGACAGCCAAATAAACATAAATAGTCGTAGGTAGAACCAAGCACTATTGGCTTGGGTAGTATTTAGTTGCTTTGCTTAGATGGTTATAATAGTTCAATGTTTGAAAATATATGTATTGACAGACAGATAGACAGACAGACAGCAGACAGACAGACAGACAGACAGACAGACAGACAGACAAACCCAAACAGACAGACAGACCCAAACAGGCCGGCAGACAGACAGACAGAGACACATACACACAGACAGACAGACGGATTGACTGACGTGCATGACAAAACTATTGAGGACAGTCATTCAAGTAATAATTAATTAAGCAGACAATGGAACAGGCAAATCAACATGCAAATTTGGTATTCCTAATATTTATGTCTTAAATTTGTTGCAGACATCTTGTTAACAAGTCAGATTCTGATATCACAGAAGAAAACTTGACTAAAGTTTTAGCTGACTTTACATCATACGCCGAGCTGATCAAACATGTAATCAACAGTGCATTACATAGTTAGAGTTATGTTGACAAACATGTTTTGTACAAGGCAATCAGTTTTTGTCAAGACGCATACTGGTATTTCATTTTGCCATAGACCTAAATGTCCAACAGTTGTCATGTGCACTTTCTGCTGTGTTTTGTGTAATGTGTTAGTGGAATTGCTCGGCAACTTTCAATGGCTTGGTTTGTACCATTTACATTGACTATGGTCGCTGCAATCAGTCGCATATGGTCAGTTCATGACTTGTCATATATTGTAGCACAGTTAGTTAATATCATTGTGCTGTTCAAGGATTTGTCTTCGTTTTATTCTTCTCAAGGTGAATGAAATTGAAAGAGCAGTGAGAAAAATGGCGCAACAACTAGATGTTAGTGCACTGTGGTATCTTCACTTGCCATTTTCAAGCTTAAATTTATGCATTTGTTGTAAGATTGTCATCAGACAGGCTTCTGGAGCTCCAACTGTCACTCATGAAGACTCACAGCAGATAATAATGTAAACAAGAAATGGTTTTGTTGTTAACTTAATAAGATTTTGAAATGAGAATGTGTTGGTGTTTAAGGTCACCCTTGGTCTTACATGCAACTGTTGATCATGATGTCATGTTTGCTGAAATGCATTTGACAGAAAGGGATTGGAGTAGGGAGCGACACTCAGAGGAAGACGTGTGCAGTGATACTGCTAAAGTTGATATAGGAGGTATTTACAAGCTTGTTTGCTTAGTTCTTAATACTTTATCTAATTTGCTGTCACATACCTATTTGGCAGAGCCTATTGCAATAGACTGGACAATTGACAGTGATAATGACAAAAGAAGAAAAAGGACTATGAAGCAGAAAGGTTCAGCAAGCAATAAACGAAGAGGTGAACATGCTATACCAGTTTCCAAACGTAAACGTCAATCATCTAAGAAAGACTTCAAGCCTATACAATATTGTCACAAAGACTGTGAGAGTGGAAAGACTGTTGAGACCATTGATGGTCATAACAAGGAAGTTGAATGTCTACCAGAGACAACTAAGTGTGGCATGAGCAGCGATACAATAGATGATATTTTCAGTGTCCTGGACTCACCGTGAGTGCACGCATGTAAGGCAATTACAATTTACTAAGTAGTGATGGTGACTTGGCCAAGTTACTAGGAGCTTGTGTAATTAGGACAAACTGTTAAGACTGTCATGTATTTTTTTACTCTACCTCTCGTCACAGTGAAACAATGCATTTCTTTCTGTCTACTGCAGTCTTGCTACTACTTCTGTCATGTGATACTAGTGTTTTATCAGTTTGCCTTGTATGAGTTAGGCATCCCCACAGTAACCACCAGGAAACCAGAGACTGTCTGGTAGGTGATACACGTAGTAACTTCCACAATTGATTACCTTCACTGTTGCTGTCTGTTCCGCACAGCAATTTTCAAAGAAATGAAAACAAACTTTTCTTGCCACCATCTCTCCAAGAGTAGAAGGATGAGTTCCATTCAGCCATCCCGTAACAGTTGTTCCACATCTATCTGTGGGAGGACAAGACTCTGGCATTTTGCCCCCAATGTCATCACTGAAACGATACCAACCATTACGAAAGTTCCCACCTTTCTTTGTGTTATCGTCTCGAATATTGTTTCTATCTGTCTCCACTGATACTTTCCTCCAGGGCTCAGATAGTATTCCATGATTTGGTGGATAGCAAAGATATGGAAGGAGGTTGTTGGTTGTAGGTTGTGTTGTTGATTTTACTGTGGTACTGATCTGATGATTTCCGTTGTTATTACGAACATGTGAATCACAGCCGGGCCCACTGGGATTTATGATACATTGATCCACACAATGAGAAAGCAAAAAGGAACTCTTTCTAAGTGTACCTGTTCCTGGTGGGCACGGCTTACAGCTGGTCTGATTGGCGTGGTCTTGATACGTGTCTTTTGCACATCTGTGACATTTTCGATGCTTATAGCTTCCTGGAGGACATATAATGCAACTGGTACCTACAGCAACATACCAGTTTGCTGGACAATAAAGCTCGGCATCAGAAATATGTGCTGATCTAGGACTATAGCTCAGTTGAGACAATGACACTGATGGATCTTCGAGTACACGGATAAGGGTGACTACATTTTCCCTCATAGTTGTATACATCTGGCTGATATTTTGTTGACATTCCGGTGTACAATGTGTCAATGTGCTAATATGACTGACATTTACTCTGATAGTGAACGTAATGTCAAGTCCTCTTGTTTGCATCACTGATCTCTTTGAAAGGAAGGCATCACTTGGTGCACTTTTACACTGTTGGAGCTTTGTTGTGATGTCTGTATGCATGCAGTCTACTCGACTGCACAGAGCATTCATCACCTGACGAGTAGTTGTTTCTTCCAGTTGATTGCGATTGCTTTGTGTCAAATTTTCACAAACACCTTGATATTCAAATTCCAAACTCACTATGCTAATGAGTGCCACAGGTTCGACTTTGCCACAAACAGGTAGCTCACGTGATCGTTGATTGACGACCGTTTCATCCCACCTTCCATTGCTATCACAGGAATACAGATTGTTGGCATTAGCAGGATATACAAAGTCATACCCATCACTGCAAGTCAGGCTACAACTGCGACTATTATTGGACACTATGCAGCTCCACTTGCTGCCGAGTACAGCTGGTAGATCAGTACACATAGCAATCTGGCATAAGTTTCCAGCAAAGGCATCAGGACAAGAGCAAACTCCAGGTGCCGTACAAGTTCCTCCATTTAAACACTGCTGCTGGCAGATAGGTGTCTCACAATATTGTCCAGTCCATTTGCTGTTATCACACTCGCATGTGTTGGGTAAGATACACCTTCCTCCATTCTGACAGGCTTCCTTACAAACTGGTAGGTTACACTCCACATCTTGCCATCCTGGTTTGCAAGTACAAGTTTCAGGTGCAGTGCAGACTCCATGATAGCATTGTGTTTTTAGACAAATGGGAGCATGACATTGGCTACCGTTGTATCCTTTCTCACACAAGCATTTCTCTGGTCTAATACAAATTCCATTTACACAACCACCCGGGCACACTGGCGCACTACAAGACACTCCTTCCCATCCCTTTTCACACAGACACGTGTTTGGAGACACACATCGACCATGAGAGCAGCCACCAAGGCAGACAGGTATGTTACAGGCAACGCCACTCCATCCAGCCCTACATCTACATTCATACTGAAAATGGTGACTCAGTGAACTGCCGCTGCCTTTGCTAATACGATGGCAGCTTCCATTCACACAACCTTTAGGACATCTTTTAGTGCAGGAGAAGCGGTTAGGGAGTAAGTCATAACCAGACTTGCATCCACAACGAAAACTTCTGTGAGAGTTTATGCAGGTTTGGTGGCATATGTTTGAAGTTTCACACTCATCTACATCTGCACACACACACATACAAACCATCATAATTCCACAAGTCACAAATAGAAGAACTAAAGCACCTTGAGAACAGGTTGGACCGGTCATTCCAGCTGGGCAGGTGCACTTGTAGGGTGTATAACATTTGCCTCCATTACTTTTGCATTTAGGTGAACAAATTGCTGCAAAACAAATCCAATGGTAACGACATTCTCATGAGATCACTTATTAGTAAAAGTTACAGACGTGTATTGCAGTCCTTTCCTGTCCATCCTGAAGCACATTTGCACTGATTAGGTTTGACGCAAGTTCCTCCATTTCTACAAGTTGGAGAACACAGAGCTGTTGGAAATGAAGCACCTCATGAATATTTAATCACGCAAGATCATCTCTAATGTTGTTGTACCAATGCAACTGTCACCCTTTCGTGTGTAACCCTGACAGCAGTACTGAACTTTCTTCACTCCTGTAGAATAGGATGTGTAGTATGCTGTCGCATACCGAGTTCTAATAAATTAGTTAGAATAGATTATATGTATGCTAGACAGACACAGAGACAGTCAGAAAAGATGAATATACCTTGTCCTAGAGCATTTCCACCATGACCACAAGTTAAAACAATCTGTAGTGTAGCTCTCCGTGTAGGATCTTGCTGCAGTGCTTCTCTTAGTGATAGTGTTCCTGCAATAGATTATCACTAATTAAGACAACGACTCTATTGTTTACGCACAGTACTAGTCACACAAGCTTCACGCTACTTGGCGTTCAGGAATGGTAGAGTTGCCGCAGCTCCTGCTACAATTAGTACCCACGAACACCGACGCAAAATGTTACCACCTACGCGATAGAATGAAAGAGGCGCTCGAACAACCCCCCCTAAACTGTAACAGCCTACTCGTTTAGTTTGCTCGTTACACTAAATGTGGTTTCAAATTAAAGCGGCGTAATGGCTGGCGCACCTTACGGTAGTAACACAGACGGCTGCTGGTTGACCAGACAGGCTTACAGCTGTCTCAATCGCAACGAAAACAAAGAAAAGAACGGTGTACACACGTGTGAGCCTCATCATCATCGCAACCTGTACCTAGGCCTGTCAGTGACTGCTACAGTGAGTTGCTAGAGAATAATTGAAAGACAATGCAACTCTCCCGTATAAGCGCTTGACTTTGACATCATCGACACAGTAAAGGTGCAACCTCAGTCTAGATAGTCATGTCTGCCAGTACGTAACGTCCGATTGTCTCATTCATTTAATAGCTGAGCTGAAACCGCAATAAACACTACAGCAAGACGCACAGATTGCATCAAGAAACCACTTCGCAGTTAATTACAACTTTAGATGTTGTAAAGTAGGAAGATACATATATCAACCAACACAATAACTAAACGTCATATCTTCAGTAGCAGTGAGAGCGGAGCTTCATGTCAAACCGCAAATGGTTACTTGTTCAGTGCATTAGAAATTTCACGCCGCACAGCTGTCAACATACCACATGTGGTTACACTAACGTCAAGACTTTGCCGGTATTAGTAGACGTCAACATACCTGATACAATATCAGACTTGAAAGCCTCTAGCTCTTTCCTAAATTCGCTCAACAACTCCTACAACACGCACACTCTTCACAAATACTACAGAAACTGAAAAAACGAACTCACTGATTTGAAACGTTGCAGCTGGTCTGATGACAATTTTTCTGTGGTCTCTTCTGTTTTACCTTGCTTTGGCTTCCTGGAGTCGAACATCCTGTTTGTGTGTACAGTCAAAACTATAACAGTCACTTGCTTGTTCTTACCCTCCTGGTTTAGGAAAAGTTCCAGGTCCGAGTTTCTGAGAAGCAATGCCAGAAGGTGCAGAAGTTTCAGCAGGAGTTGTATTTGTATCACCAGGAGTCTCCCTCTCAGAAGCCAAACGACGTTTAGCCAGAAGAGCAGACAAATCTGCAAAAGAAAAACGTAGTAGTCTAACTGAAAGCCAGATACATGATATGAGTTAACTCTGGTTAGCTGGAAGTCTGGGAATATGTGACATTACAAACAGAAGTAAATGTTCAGTGACAGCTAAACTGGTGAAAAATTGAAATCAAGTAGTATGGCAGCTGAAACCTGCAGAGCTTGCAATAATAATTGACTGCCAAGGTGGAGTCTTTCTGTGGTCGGCATACACACCCCACAATTTCTATTTTTATACCTAATTATAACCCCATCTCACTTCAGACACTGTGGCTCCCTTCACCATGCAAACAATAAAATCAGACTCAATAAGAAGGACAACAGGAGCTGTGTAATAAGCAAGCAAAATAGCAGACATCAATACTGCTTTCTATCATAAAAAATCATAGGATGTGTTGACATCAACTGGGCAAATGAGAAATCTAAATACCTTAATTAACTAAAGTGGCTCATGTCAAAAGTAACAGCTGCTAACAACTTACACTATAATGTAATCAGTCTCTCTGCTTTCTGCGCACCTACTGTAGCTAATGTGCATTTCTGTCACTATGTGTTTGTATAAGACTGTTGGCAAGTGAGTAACAGTAACAAATTTTAAAAACTGTAGCTTCTCAACTTGTCCACGGTGTACGAAATATCTGGTCCCCCACTTTCACTTTGCTGCCACTGCAGAATTAAGTGAAATCCTTTATACAGTAGAATGTGAAGATACCATGCACAAACGCACAAACACATTTCCACAAACACACACACACACACACACACACACACACACATTCCTAGCATGTGTTCTTAGTTCTAGAATCACTTGTAATGAAACCCTTTGACGCTTACTCATGAGTTTCAAAATTAAAATCAAACTTGAAGTCTAAAGTTCCTTAATTAAACCCATTAAAAATCACCTGAATCTCCTGCTTGTGAAGATGCAGCAGGTCGAGGGCTTGTTTGCCTAGCAGAACTGTCAGCAACCTAACATATATAATAATAGCTACAAACAATCAATACATTAATTAACTAACTGTCCAACTTACATCTTGAGATAGTGCATTGCTATCCTTTGCTCTTCTACAAATACAATTTAACAAATGCTAATCGCGATCACTATTTGATTCACAAAAGAAACTAGTGCAACACCGTTTAGCGAGTTTTGCTGCCATTTCATCCATAACACTCAAGGAACCACCACCAGAAGTGGATCCAGGTGCACTATCACTCTAAAGCATATACAATTGCAAAAAAAAGAAAAGAAAAGAAACAACTGTCGCACATACTTGTGATTTGAGTTGAACACCTGCTAATGCAGCACCAAGAGATGAACCCCCTGTAGATGCTGGAGCAAAATTAGCATAATTAATCATTAAAACAATATTTAATCCATGACGCAAATAAAGTAAAATTGACAGTTCAGATCAATCAAGTAAACTAGACACACAACTAACTGAGATGCCAATTCATTATGTCTTCAGTAGTATGCTTCTCAGGGGCATAGCGTGGCATGGGTTAGACCGGACTATAGCCCCATCATTTGTAGGCGAGGTCATAAAAGTTGTAGATTATAAGTACACGTGCAGACCAAAGCTGTATAGTATATACACTACCCTTTTCTCCAGTCTAGATCTGCCACTGATTCTACGTATCAGTCCCATGGCATTGTGAAGGAACCCCGCCCTTTTTTACCAACAAAATTTTTTGCATATGCAATACAATTAGACTATAAGAATCATAAAATGAGTATTTGACACAAAAACGTTCAATTGAATTATTGTTTGCATACAGGGTTAGAGCCTTTGCAACTATAATTATGTACTTAGGAATGTGTCTAAAATGTATGGATTCACTGTTGACGATGACTACCCTATTCCCTTGAACTAAAACTGATTTATCTCAACCAATTGTCTATTATATAGAAGACGTAATTTCCACTTCTCAAAACATAAATTTCTTCGGTTTATTGGACAAATATAAAATCTGTGGAGTACGTAAAAACAGTAAAATGTTACAGTGAATCATACTGTATTTCTAAAAAAAGTGACTTCTGCCAGGCGGCAAACTCTGCGTTGAAACAAGTACCAACCTAGCCCCTACACTCTTCATAAGAGTGAATTTATAATTGGAAACTGACTAAAACTGTTAATCATACAAAAACACACAAGCAAATGATAACCTAATAAAGAAACAGAAAAACATATAAAGGAAGCACAACACGTATACATCTAGTTGTATACAATGTATGATAAGATACATGAAAAACAATCACCTGTACAGACGGACACACAGCCAAAAACACGTAAGATCAAAGTCACAATAACACGTTATCAAAGAACATTACGAAATCCATAGCAGAACAACCTGATGTTCGTGACTGCACATTAACTATTGGTAAAGCTGGTGGTGGTGGAGGTCCAGCCGGTGGAATTGGAGGACCTGCTGGTGGAGGAGGAGGAGGAGCCTGCACCATTATACAGTACACACATCTATATTATAACCCTCTACATTAGTAAAATGCATCTATCCTTACAGTAGCAGGCGGAGACAACTCTCGTTGAACTTGATCTTCAGGAGGAACAGATGACATTCTCTGAGGTGCAGGAGGTGGAGCTCCTCTATTTGATCTTCGTTCAACTTGTGCTACCTGCTGAGCCATCGAGTTTTCTTGGAGCAATTGTGCCTGCCGTGCCAAATCTGCTTCTTGCTGTTCCATTTCACGTTGTAATTTCTCTAGCTCCCGTTCCTGTTCTAGTGCTCTTTCTACCTCAACCTAACATAAACACAAACACACACACACACACATGAACATAAGAAAACCACCACGCAGATAAGACTTTATGACTGTCTCATTTCGATTCAACCTTTATTAATTAATTAAACCACTAGTACTGTAATGACAAGCAAGGCAATATATACCAACACTGCAACGATCAGTTCACTGCAGTTGAACAACAGTCTTATTACCTGGTAGTTATACAATGTTTAACATTAATAGATGTGACCACGTCCTAGTCTCGCATAGCCAAACCCCTCACATGTACTCGTCCCAAGTAGTCGAGACAAATATGGAAAGAGAGTCTGACTATGCAAGACTAGCCACGTCCTGCATTTGTTGAGGTACAGGAAATATAAATTAAGACTAAGATAGACTTCAAAAAATCAAATCAGAACAACAGCTGCCAAATCACACACACACACACACACACACACACACACACACACACACACACACACACGCACACACACATGCACACACACGCATACACACACACACACACGCACACACACATCAGGGGTGCATTTGATTTTCCTATTCATAATTGCATCTATTCCCAAATAGAGAGAATAATCATTCCAAATCGAATGCTCATTCCACCTAAACCACATTCTGGCATATAAGGTGGGGTTCACTTAGAAGGCTTGTTTGTTTGTTTGTTTATTCATATTTACCCAAGGAAAACAATTCAGACTAAAAGTCTGCTTTAAGATTGTACCCTGCAGATACAAGCTAATTTAAGCATATGTATGCGACACTTGTGCAGTAATAATCATGGATCAAGAGATTCTGAGTACTGTTGCTCTTCTCATGAATCACTGCCTACAAAACTACTCAAGTTGTTGGCTTTCATGACATATGAGAGTCACACCATTTCAACAGCAGCTATAAAATGGCAGTAGCTAATTAAAACCAATGTATATTCCTGTCATTCTCACATCTCTAGTAAACCAATAAACAGCCTAAACTGTCAACAGGATACTTTACTCAGAATAGTAAACCAGTCATTCCGGAATGCAAATTGGAGCATTATTGGGTATTCCTAGTATTCTGAAATGATTGAAATAGCCAAATCAAACACAACCCAAGAGAGACACTCTCACAGTCCACAGCAACAACAATTAATACATATTAACTAGAGTCTTATATCAATTATCGGACACTCCCCAATATCGGACACTGGCGTATGAAAACCAGACGAAGATTTCTTGTATCTAAGGCATAAATGTAGAGAGTAGTCACACGGTAACACGATGTGCTAGATTCAGTTTGATCACTTGACGTATTGCTGTTCATGATAACAAAATAGAACTTCCGCTACTTTTCCCGTATATCGGACATACCCATCAAATATCAGACAGCCGCTGGTTTCTCCTTTCGACAGTACCACAGTTCACTGTCTGCACCTTGACATAATAGGTACATATCTCTGCTACTCGCAGTGATAACAACAGATCGGCAGCTTTGCACGTTTCTCTTCAGGAAGCTGAAGAAGAGGGGCGGGTCTTGTTCTCTAATATCGGACACTCGATTTTGCTTGATGCGAGTGCACTAGAGGCGAGAACCATGATGAATTGTGTTAAGGTTGACTGCAGACGTCTACTAATTGCCAGCTGAGCATGGAAAGTCTTTGACTCGTCTCCGTATCAAACAAAAGAAGTATTTGAAGAGAAAAGTAGATCTTGAAATGACTCCTAAGATGCACATAGGCTCATTACAGGCGCGAAATAGACAGCCACGATTGCATAAATCATATTTTAGAAACTGGTTGAAGTGTATTCAAATAGCGGATGAGGGAGGGCTATAGAGAATGTTTGTAAACACTCTCATTTTAGCACCTGTAGATTCATTCATTTGTTGCAGACGGCCACGTACTCTAGAGCATTATGCTGAGACATGATGATAATTTGAGTAAGCTACTGCTTTCTTCAAGAATAATTCATTCGCCTAGAGTACGAGGGCAATCTCAGACACTGTTGATGAAGAGTCCACGAATGCTGTCGACTCGTACTCAACGACCTCAACACTAAATGTCGTGGGGAAAGCACGTTGATAGACTAGAGACTGCGTTGAAGGAGGTTCGCGAAAGAAATTTGGTGCAGTCAGTGGCAGAGCAGTACGGAATCTCCAAGTCAACCTTGGGAGACTATGCAAGAGGAAGAGTTATCGTGGGAACCAATCAAGGACCCGAACCAACTCTTGAATGACTTTGAAGAGGAAGCAATTGCGGATTTCGTGGTTGGTTGTGCTCAAGTAGGCTTTGGAAAGTCTGCTAGAGAGGTATAAAATACAATGTAACAATACATTCTACTAAAATAATTTATTATGCTTTACGTATAAATTGAAAGACTCTAGAGTGACGTTCTGCAGTGCCACTGGACGAAGTCTAGAGATACAGAGCTCCTGGGCGAGGCTTATTATTAAATGAACAGGGACTATAAAATAGAATTAATTAACACAGTAAGACTTCGTTTACCTTGAGTTAAAAGGATCACTATATATACGTCACGTGTAAAGAATGTATGGTATGTATATATGCAAACCAGTGAGCAATCACGACGCATTTAATTATTTTTGAATTTAGAGTTCAAAAGCTGAGATGGGTCATGAAGTTTCGCAAATTGTTCTGAAAAGATGCTAGAGATTATAAAAGTTTTAATTGTTGCCACTTGCTGACGAACGTCTAGATAGCCGCTATTGATCTGTTCTCAAATTGCCACCAATTCTAGCATTAGCTACCTGTATAGTAAAGTGTACTGTTAAAGAATGGATTACTTACTATTTGATTTAAGTTAATTAAATAACAAACGTGCATGTTTTACATGTAAATCAGGGAGTACAACCATCTACGCCGATAAACCCTATATCAGCACGATATATATTGTTGTTTGTTTCAGACGGTAGCATTGGCCACAGCTATGGTGGAAGCAAAAGGATTTCATCAGCAACTGTCTTTGGGATGGTGGGATAGGTTCCGTCACCGTCACCAAGAGAAGTTGGCCATCAAAACAGGCAAGTCTTTGTCTCGCGCTAGGCTAGCAGCCACTGACATGAACGTAATGGATCGGTATTACGATCTGCTTGAAACTACCTTACTGGAAAATGATCTGATGAACAAACCCATGCAAAGTTTTAATACTGACAAGACTGGAATGCCTCTTGATCAAAAAGCAGAAAAGATTGTTGCTGGTAGAAAAGAAAAGCACACGTTCGTTGCTACCTCTGGAGACAAGAGTCAAATAACCGTACTAGCATGTACTAATGCAGCTGGTTTTGCGATGCCCCTCTTGTCATATTTGACCGAAAAGGACTAAATCCCCAGTGGACCATTGGGGAGGTACCCGGTGCAATGTATGGACTGACAGAGAAAGATTGGATTGACACAGGGACACTTGAGGCGTGGTTCAGCCGTCATTTCTTGATGTACGCTCCTGCTGTGAGACCTTTACTTATCTTGTTGGACGGCCACTCAAGCCATTTTAATCTGACAATGATTCGTATGGCAGCTGAAAAGACATTCTTGTTTTCTATCTTCCTCCCAACACAAAACACTTATTGCAACCTCTCGACCGTAGCGCCTTTGGCTCTCTAAAAGTCCATTGGAAAGAGGAATGTCGTTTATTCACTATGCGCACAGGAAATTTTGTGACAAGAAACACCTTTTCTTCAGTTTTTGCAACTGCTTGGTCTCAGGCAATGACAATAGAGAACATCACCGCAGGCTTTCGAGTTACAGGTGTTTATCCCTTTGATAAAACAGCAGCTACAGCTACAGTTCAGTCAAGTCTTATAAAAGAGTCCTTTCTAGGAAGAAAAGTAAGCTTCGCCTATGTTCTGTTGATCACTCCAACCCCATCTAGACAGTCAAAACATCATGAAGTCACAAGTCATCGACAGATGCGCAAAGAGAGCTGCAACAAGTCTTTCGAAGACTCTAATGCGTTAGTAGAGGCCGGCAATTTTTCCAGACATGAGGCCACATCTTTTTCAATAGGAGAAGAAAGGCTGTTTAGAGAACGGCATGAGAATGGATATGATCTCACACACGATCAGAAATACAACAAATGGTTGAAAGAAAACGAATTGCAAACACCTGGTCGGTTACCGTCGCTAAAACTTCAAGGCAAAGCGGTACCACATCACGACCGACTTCTTGATTGCTCCCGCTTGCCAACACTGCTACAAATACCTTCCCTGCCACATAAACCCAAGCTTCCTGTTTCACGATCTGTAGATGCTAGAGTGCTGACGAGTGCTGAGAACATTCAGCTTCTGGAAGAAAAGGCGAAAAAATGCGAGAATGAAAGTGCAGAGAGCCTGCTTTGAAGAAGAAAGGCAATGTCCAGTCAAAGTGTAAGGCAAAGACTGCAGATCATCACAAGCAGCGGAAAAAGATCAGCCACCCCCAAAAGCTAGCCTAGACAAAAACCATGCAGCGGAACAGTTTGGCGGCTCCCCTGAAGCAAGAGTAAAAAACGAGCAACTACAGGAATACGCAAAGAGAAGACCAACAAGAAAAATAAAGCCACCTAAGAAATTTGACGACACAGATTTGAAAAACTCGCATTTCTTAGTTCTCAAGAAAGTGAAGAATTTTAAAGCTAATGTAGATTATAAACTCGTACGACAACACATTAATTAAGGCAGCAAACACGAGTCCAATAAGTTGATAAAATGTCGTCTGTAGCTAGAGTTAGAAAGTTTTAGGTTTTTCCTAGTGACTGATGCATGAGTATACTAACTAGTTACTGGATACCATATGTTGTTCGTGTTTGTTTTCTTTACTTAGCTAAGTCATTTGGTGCAAAAACAAATATAAACTGAAAAATTAGTTGGTATACGCTATTGTATTTTTGCAGTATTGGCATGAGTTGCAAGTAATATAGGTATGCATGCGTTTACCTTTTCTCGTGTGTGTGTGTGTGTGTGTGTGTGTGTGTGTGCGTGTGGTGTGTGTGTGTGTGTTTGTGTGTGTGTGTGTGTGTGTGTGTGTGTGTGCATGCATGCGTGTGTGTGCATATCTACTCACTGCATTAGTATGTTACTTAATGTACGTGAAGTCTGCATGCTATTGCTCATATTACAATACTTAATAAGCTATATGCTAGTGGAACAAATCATTCTTCTAGAGAGAGTTAGCTCACAAGACTCGTAATGTCTCCACATCGGTACTATTTAAAATAAATCTGTTTTAGAGAGGTGTTAATTTATTAAGTTAAATGTCACATGTGCAAACTACTAGCCAATTTCTCACTCTTTCTTACCCATGCATGTATAACAGTTAGACATTATTTAAAACATAAATTTTGCGTTTATTTCGCTTATGCCTTAGATACAAAAAATGTTTGTCTGGTTTCTGTACGCCCCCCCTGTCTGATATTAGAGAGTGTCCATAATTGATATTAGACTCTACCAATCTGGTATCCACCTTTTTTCAGACCTTAGGATCTAAATCATTATCGATAATCTCAACAACAATCCAACTCACCTGTCTTTGTCTCTCTATTCGTTCTCTTTCTATTCTCTCCTGTCTTGCTTTTTCTTCTGCTTCACGTTGTCTACGTAGCTCTTCCTGTCTCTTCTGCTCCGCCTCAATCTCCAACCTCCTTTGCTCGTCTTCTCTTTGTCTCATCTCTTCTTGTCTCTGTTTTACCATTTCAACTTCTCGTCGTCTCTGCTCGTCCACCTCTCTCTGTTTCCTGTCGATTTCTTCTCTCTCTCTCTGGTTCCTCTCCAGATTTCCAGTCACTTGAGGTGGAGGAGCCACTTGACCAGAAGCTAGTTGCTCTAAAGCTGCCGAAGCCGCTTTACCAAACTCCTCCGCCTCTGCCTTAGCAGCAAAGTTGAGACCATAGACCTGCCGTTGGTCACGCCACTGGTGAAATGTCGGTGTTGCTACATTGTATCGTAAGCCTTTCACCAATGCCGTGTTGATGACAACCTTGAGGAAGTAAAGAATAAGGAAATAAACACACGTGCCATCATGCACAAACGATAAACTGCACGGCAGCACGAAACGAGCATGACTTATCGTCGCGGAGGTAAGACGCTATCTAAACTGCAAACACACGCACACAACACACCTAGGTACACGTACGACGCGACACGAACGAAAGCAGGAAAACTGAACGACACACATGTAGACAACTCACTACACAGCAGTTGTGCAGCATAAACAGTAGAGAGAAAGTTGATGAGAAAGTCTAAAGGTGTGGCCTACGCTACACCGCGCTTCTCACCGAGTGATCCTGTAGCAGACGGCCAACAATCCTGAACGTGCCGTTAGTGGAATGCTGATAGATGTGAACTTTAGCAAAGCCGTTCATGCCGCCAGACGGCACCCATTTCTTCATCTTGTCGTCGTAAATCATGACGGATGCTTTGGCGTGTACGATACTGAACTCTTGACTAGAGAAACGAAGAAAGATAGACTAGAATAATAAAAGACTGTATTATGGTCAACCTCATATTCGCTTGCTTAGAGTGGGCATTCAAACTGCGATTGTTGGTACAGCAAATCTTATCCGGGTCTGCTGTGAAGGAGGATCAAATATGCAAGTACAGTAGTCACACCTACTGGGGTTAGGTTAATTAATCCAATTAGTGGTCAACACTAAACTTTTGGCGAAATCCAGCTGCTCCTCCAGAAGTTTCAGCGGTCCTTAGGTTGATCTACTCACGTTGCTTGTCTTTCAGGTCAGAGTAGCTAATTAACCTAATTGAATAACAAGTTGGTATCCGAATGCACGACCATGACCTCTAAATGATGTGTCTACTACGGTGTTTCTAGGAACCTGTTGTCAAAGTTGTATTCCGGGTTTTCTGAAGACGCTAGCGTGGATGGACTGAAAACATCAGAACTGCTATAAAATAGTATTTCGTGTACATCTCTATCACAAGGGTATTACGGTATGTTTGATGATCTAAAAAAAGTTTGGCCTTGGTGCAGATTGAATGAATTGGCCAGGAAACTGTTAGCCTGCCAGCTGGACAATTTTTTGGTTTTAGCTAAATCGTAGTAGGGGCTCTTGGCCCTGGTTAGTTTATTTTAGACATTTATCTGTTGTGATGGCAATATCTCTCAAATATATAATTATGAACGAATGAATGATATATTTCTGTCGCACCTAAAAAGACTGCCATTCAAGTTGACAGGATTTCACTATATATCACATTGGTCTTTCCAACAGCTTAGTCTTTGCATGATACCTTATTCTACATCAGTGGTCAACATTTGTTCCTGGTTAGTTATTTCAATGTTTTCATAATTGTGACAAATTTGTCTAGACAAAATCATGAAATTACTTGCAGCTACAATAGAAATATCTTTGCAAAATAAGAACTCATCAATCCAATAAAATTAACATTTTGATTGGTGTTTGTTTTGCTACCAAATTTGCTACAACTCATAAACCCACACAGTTCCACTGCCAGTCTCTATCTGCTCCTTGTGATTAGTATTTGGAAGTCTAAAGCGAGACACAATGACTCTAGTGCCTGGACATACATCAGACTTAACTTTCTCCTCCATCAGACCCATAACCTCATCAACTCCAAACACCACAACATTGTCAAACTTAGACAAATCAGCCTTCCACATATCTTGTCTTTTAAACGTTGCCAGATGACTAACGCCTTGTAAGATCGCTCTGGCTCGTGAAAATAACACCAACCACAAGTTCAATTCAATGCCCATCGCCTGGAATCCTCTCTTTGCAGCAGCAATTACGATTCGACCATCACCACTGCCAAGGTCTACCATTGAAGAGTGTTGCCGCTTACTGTTTTTCTTCAGACGAGATAGAATGCATACCAGTTGTCTGTGTGTGGCAGGGACGTAGGGTATTCCTAGCTTTCTGACTGCTGGTGTCAGAAATGGGACAGCGAGCACATTAATAGCTACAGCGGCGCTTCCAACAATCCCCAGTGTCACTAATCCGCCATATCCTCTCGTTTTCGGTCTTTCAGTCTGCTCGTTTTGACTTGTTGTCATTACACAAACTACGCATGCGCCTAAGCTTGCCGAGCGAAGCAAGCAAGCATGACTGACAGTCCGTGTAGTAATGTTGAACTTATTTGGTTGTCTAGACAGCCCAAACTACGTCAATCAGCAAAGTCAGTAATATTATATGTGTGAATAAAATTAGATAAAAATGTTTCATTTTCCAATTGGATAAAGCACAGGCAACGAATCCAATGTGTTAGATTAGATATGCCAGTACAACAAGGAATTTAGCAACAAAGATTAATAATTAATAATAAATTAGTCCAATTATTTCCAAAGCCCAACTTAGTGTTAATAGATAGCATGTACTTATAGATAGCATCACAGATATATATTTGTGCACAACTCTCATAATCCCTCTACCTGTAATTCATTAACAGACGTACTACAAATGATCCTAGATTGGCCACTAAAATTCTTGAAATCACGTCTAAAATAAACCAGCATTTGGTAAATATGTATGGCTAGATAGTCTAACTCATTGGCAAAAAATACATCGATATAGTGCCAAATGACAGTTAAGTCCGATTAATTAAACAAACATGAACTCTCCAATTGAGATTCAAAGTCCTCCATGGTTCAAAGCGTTCCAAACTTTAAATCCTCAAAAAATTTGAATTATCTGTTCACGACTAGGACCAACTCCAACAAATTGAACTACACACAAGTTAAATTACAAGCAACTTGCCAATAAAAATGCACATACGTTAGCTACCTGGTACTCCTGTGATGCTTTCGATCTTTTTCAAATAAGCTTGTGCATTGACTGGAAGCTCCTCAAATGTTCTGCATTGTTCAGTGCTCTGTTTCCATCCTGGCATTGTCACATAATCAACTTCCACATCTTTGAGAATATGTTGATCAGCTGTAACCATCAAAATTCTTAACAGATTAAACATATTAACACAAAATTTGATGTCGGCTGACCAGGAAACGATGGCAGTACTTTTCCAGCAAGCTTGTAGCCAACTGCTACTTTTACTTCGTCAAATGTATCCAGAATATCAACCTTCATCACAGCAAGACTGACACAATAAACATTAATAAGCAACACAAATGCAAGATCACATTCATTGTCTTCTACCTTGTGTAATTGTTGATCATATGAGAATACTTCACTACAACAAGATCTAGCCAACCACATCGACGTTTCCGTCCGGTTGTTACTCCTACTTCACGTCCAATCCGTTGAAGCTTGTCACCAACCTCCTAACCAACAACACTCTATCAAATGAAACTCACAATCATGTGCACACCGACTGCCTACGTTGACTTGTTCAGTTGGGAATGAGCCAATCCCCACACGTGTAGTATAAGCTTTCACAACTCCATAAACTCGATCAATTGCTTTGGGAGGAAGACCAAGTCCAGTGCATACGCCACCCACAGTGCAATTTGATGAAGTCACATACGGATATGTTCCTATCAGAAGAAACTTCATACCGTATACACACAGCCACTATATCAACATGCACTGCATTCTAATTGTCAGTTGTTGGTCCGGCTTTTGGTCCGTCCACAGCGGTACCACATTATTCTAATACTCATTAAAACAAATCCAAGAACACAAGTATGGACATGAACTGTCTCTTGGCCTTCTACTTGTTATGAGCAATTTTGATTCGGCCAAAACCTCAAATTGGAAACGTGTAACTGTTCTACAGGTCCAACAGTCGAGAAAACAATTTACAAACCTCAACATGAAGCAGTAGTAGAAACACTGTTGGACAGTCCAGATTGTGTGCAGTTGATAATGCCAATTTTCATACTTCCAGCACCCTCACAAACTGCAGTCTCTCTCTCTCTCTCTCTCTCTCTCTCTCTCTCACACACACACACACACACACACACACACACACACACACCACACACACGCACCCTAATGTAACAGTATCAAGCAACTGACAAAAAGAAAGTGTCCTAAAACTGGTATTCAGATATCACATCAACATTATTTGACTAAAAATCCATCAAGAAACGTTATTCATGTAGTTCACTGTGAGATGTTTACAAAGAAGTTGCTGAGCTGCAACATTTGGGTATAAAGCTGGAATACCAAATTTCATTACTAGCCTGTGTGGCATGCATCCTTAGTCTGTGAAGACTAAAACAAGGGATCTGAACCGTTTCAACCACTAATGTTTCTTAGTCAGTAAGTACAACCAAGCCATTACATCGTTGTTGTTGTTGTACAATTCAGCATATCATTGTAAGATGAAAATTCCTATTTTCTTATGCTCAAGCCTGATGATCAGGTTTCTCAAGTGCATGTGCCTTTACAAGAGCAAAAACTTAGTAAACAAGCAGTCTCAGTAGAGACACTACAGAATAAAATTATTGATATTTCTACAGCAAAACCCTCCATTTGTAAGGCAAGCTGCTGGCAGCTCATAAAAGCTTCAAACATCATTCACTAAAGAGCCACTCACCAAAATCAATGTCTAGCATAGTGGCATTTGCACCTTCGACGACAATCTTCTTGCAAGAGCTAATTGCAGTGTTCAGATAGTAAACAGTGTCTCCCACCATTGGACGTACAGCATCAGCCAACGACTATTAAACGTGTATACACAATATACTGTCTCTTCACACGCAAACAAACAATTAAAAGATTTGCGTGGTGTATCTACTTTGTATCTCTCCAATTCTTCTTCACAATCCACATTCAAATTAGAAAATCTATACAACGACAACAAATGCTTCCTATCACAAACATCAAACACCATCATCATCATCATTACCGTCTTTGATAGCCATCTGCCATATGTTTGAATCTAAAAGAACAAATGATTCTAAGAGTATTGAGGTGTCTATGTGTATGCATGTGTTTGTATGTATATTTCTCTCATTTGTGAGAGGCCGTACCTGTTGGTACAAAGTGAAATATATTATTATTATTATTATTATTATTATTATTATTATTATAAAACTCATTTCTCACCAAACACCCAGACAGACAGACAAACTGAAAACTGACAAAAGATGTCCTTTACTGACCTGACACTAAACTCCTCATAATTGCCCAGTAGATCACACATTCTTAGATTGCTCCTTGATGCCTGTAAATCAATGTGCCAAAAATTCAATGACATCTCTGTTAACTACAGTTAAACTCACCTTGGAGGCATACGTTGGTCCAATTCCCTTCTTTGTTGTTCCTAAACTAACATTATCACTCCAATAAACACCATTTTTACACTTGATCACTAAACATGTCTACATCTATGTACCTCTTACTGCCTTTTTCCTGTTCTATAAGACCATCAACTGCCTGATGCAGATCAAACACTAAACGAGAACACAAACTATGTTGTAAATGTCTGCTTTCTGAGACAATAAATTACCAGTAGCTACCTAAATGAGCACGATCTGAAATGAGAAGTCTATCCTGCCATTTCGTAATACCTGACATAACCAAGTCAACTCAAAACCAACTAGAATGAACTGATCAGTTTAGTTACCTTTCTTCTCACATTTCTTGGCTTCTTCAAATAAACCAGGCAAGTGTACAACAACACCGTTGCCTATAATTATTCGACATAATGACTCACATATTTGATGAAAAGCTACTTGTTGCAATTTACCAACCAATAACTGATTTGCAGTCTTGATGTATAATACCACTACCAATATGGCTAATACATAATTGATATTAATTAAAAAGAAAATGTACCACACACCTTGGTAAGAGATGAAAGTCGTAAGAGATGTCATTGGCTACTACAGTGTGCCCTGCATTATTGCCACCCTACAACAACAACATTTCCTTAGAAAAGAGAAACATGAGCTGGTGTGTGTGTGTGTGTGTGTGTGTGTGTGTGTGTGTGTGTGTGTGTGTGTGTGTGTGTGTCTGTGTGTGTGTGTGTGTGTGTGTGTGTGGTGTGCTGCTGTGGCTCAACTGGTTAGAGAGTGCGTTTGGAGAATGAAAACATCCAGGACCATGCAGGGTTGCAAGTTCAAGTCACAGTGATGGCAAGCTATGGCATAATTTCCTTAAGCAAGAAACTTACACACAATTACCTCTCTCAACTCAGGAGTATAAATGAGTACCTCGTCATTGACTGAGGTGGCAAGGGCCTCCGACTGCGACAAAGTCCCTCAGCCACTGGGGTCTGGGTGGGACTTCGGGTGACTACACCACAGTTGGCGTCGCAGTCGGTGCTCCTGCGAGCACCTGGCCAGGCTCCAGGAGATTGCTAAGCACAGCCCATAGCTCCCACTTAGTGCACAGGAACCCAGCCAGATTATAACGGCAGCTCCTTTTTGCCATTTTCCATTGTGTGTGTGTGTGTGTGTGTGTGTGTGTGTGTGTGTGTGTGTGTGTGTGTGTGTGTGTGTGTGTGTGTGTGTGTGTGTGACACTGTCTAACATACAAGGCTATAGAACATTTTGTTTCAATATAATATGTTTCAGATAAACTATCAAGTAGACATTGTCACAAGAAACCATGAGTTTCAGCTGCAAGCATGATATCATATGATAGTATCATACCATTCAAATTATTCACAACGGCTGCAAAAACAGTACCCAGTCTAAACCCCCAAACAGTAACTTGATCATTACCAAATCAGATTTCTCCCAACTGCTACTGTTGAATGCTGAAAACTAACTAGAAATATTTGTTAATGCACAGTTTGTTTTGTAATAAAACTCTCACAATAATTTTTAGAGTTTTGTGTCTTGATCCTACCACTATTGTCATCATCGCTTTTATTTACACAAGAGATATACACAGCAAAAGTTAATTAATTAATTAATTACTGTAACACACTGGTATTAATTACAGGTAAGTTTACAATCAAATCAAAATCGTTACAATTGTATTGTTTACCTACATCGCTCTACTATTCATTAATTTAAAGTTCGTACATGTATCGATATTATTAACTAACTAATCATCAAACAACAGTTCTACAGTCACGACATCTTGTCCAGCACGCCTGACGTTCACATCAGACTATCACCTCCAGTATCCAGCCCAACAGACAATACATCTAGCAGTGACTGTCTAATCTAGCTACATTCGCTGCGCGGTGACTCGCGCAGCCAAAATGGCACCGAAAAGGAGCCAATCTGTGCGCCCCGACGCCACGTTCCGCAATTCTAAATTCTCTCCAACAGTTAGACAACACCTCTACCTGACATCTGCACACGACATCTGCTTCAGCAGCGAGGATATCCACCAGTTTCCCCTTTCCTTCATCGCCCCATTGAGCTCCAAGCACGACGCTCACGCCGCTCTGCAATTGAAATTTCTGTCGCTTGGCTGTTGTCTCACTCATGTCCGTTTCACCGCCTATAGGTAGCCTAGCACCCGGATGCTTACAGGTGTGACGGTCACGTGACGTATTTGATAATGTCGGTCGTGCAACGATTCGAATTTGCGACTGCAACGAAGATTGTGTTTGGAAGGGGAGTTGCATCTGAGCTGCCCAAGCTGTTGCAAACTGCAGATGCTCGTAAAGCGTTTGCTGTAGTTGGAAAAGCATCTCGTCACAAAGCAATTCTCGACAGCTTGCCGAGTATGCATGTCTTTATTGACTTGATGTTAGCTGACTTATTAATTTTAATTTCAATTTTTTCTTATTTTTTCTTTGTAGGTCACGTGACGTTCGAAGTCCACGGCGAGCCGACAGTCGATGTTGCTACTGAAGGCGTTCGTTTGGCATCGACTAGTGGTTGTGATGCAGTTGTTGCTATTGGCGGTGGCTCGGTGATCGACGTTGGTAAAGTGATTGCAGCTCTAGTGACAAATGGTGGAGAACCATTGGATTACATGGAGGTAGTGGGGCGTGGCCACACAGTGTCCAAACCCAGTTTGCCATTTATTGCAGTCCCTACAACTGCTGGCACAGGAGCTGAGGTGACGAAGAATTCTGTGCTTGCTTCTCCAGGGGATCGTGTTAAGGCTAGTATTAGGAGTTCTTACATGCTGCCTCGAGTGGCTGTGATTGATCCTCTCCTGACGGTTAGTGTTCCACCATCTGTAACTGCCAGTACTGGATTGGATGCGTTTACTCAGGTAACAGCGAAAGTGATTGGTGGTATTATTGTTAAGCACATCAAATGTCATGTGCATGTGCGCGCTCGCACACACACACACACACACACACACACACACACACACACACACACACACACACACACACACACACACACACACACACTCACACACACACAAGTTGAAACTTGTACAATGAGTTCAACAACATACATCCATGCGTATTCATTACAAGAATACGTATCTACTGGCCATGTACTTTGCACATGCAATGTAGTGTAGGTAGATATGACTCACAGAAATCTATTTGATGCCAGCAAGTGATATATTGTTTCTTGCAGTGTCTAGAACCATTTGTTTCGGTACTTTCCAATCCATTAACAGATGCCATTGCTAAGGAAGGACTGCGACATGGTGCTCAGTCACTCCAAACTGCATTTGAGTCGGGTGACAATCTTGATGCTCGAGAGGGCATGTGTCTCTGCAGTCTGATGGGTGGCCTGGCACTTGCAAATGCAAAATTAGGAGCAGTGCATGGCTTTGCAGGAGTGATTGGTGGTTGGTGCAAGGGAGCTCCTCATGGTGCTATCTGTGCTCGCTTGCTACCGTTCGTCATCACTGCAAATGTCCAAGCTCTAACTGAACGTTCACCAGACAGCCCACTGTTGGGAAAGTATTCCGAAGTGGCTCAGCTTATCACTGGACGTTCAGATGCAACAAGCCAGGATGCTGTCAAGTTTATACAGCGACTGTGCTCAGTGCTCAATGTACCACCTTTGTCTACATATGGTCTAAACGAAGATGATGTGCCTGCAATTGTTGAGAAGTCAGCAAAGAGTTCCAGTATGAAGGGCAACAGTATTGTATTATCCAAAGATGAACTCACTGGCATTCTACTGCAAGCACTGTAAATCATTAGAGATAAACTAATTTTATTAGCTTTGAGTCTTGTGAGTCAGTTTGCTGTTTCTTGTTGAGAAATCCAGCAATGGTATTGGTTCAGTTTATGGTCATCTGGTGTCACCTGCAGTACATCACATGTTACACAAACGTACCAATTATGCCAGAATTGAAAACATAAGAAATATCACAAAATGTTACAAAAGTTGTTTGAAGGCACACAAGTAAAGGGTACATGTGTGTAAACGTACATGTGTGTAAACGTACATCTGCTAAATGACATAGCTACACTGTAGGCAACCGGCTGCTAACTATGCAGCTATGAAACTACAGTTTGAGTCAATACTGTGTTTCACAAGGAACAAGATCAGACTAAAGAGGCTTCATGTTCTTTCATTAGCATTCGTGCTTAGCCAACTGATGCAACTACCTACTAGATTAAACTATCTGATGACATACACAGGCCTGTGCGTGTGCACTTTTGCATACACAGATGTGCACCGCCAACAGGCATGCTGCATATCTTGGCCATGTGTCCTCTGTAAATTTTATTTCTACTGTATCTGCAACTGACATCAGAGCACAAAGACTGCCACAAGACTAACTGCTATCCCAACAATCTGCCTACTAATTTGCTACAATTTTACCTATAAAAGTTTCATAAAGTAAAATATTAAAAATAAAAAGAAATGTAAAGCTCCTGCTTTAGAACAAAAAACTTACATCTTTCCACTCGCCGCAACAAAAAATTCGATAAGAATTATTCCCATATTTTCCAATCCCATGCAACTCAATAGGATACTCCCAATCCATATCAACGTACTCATCTACACAAACACATTTTTGCAATATAAATACAAACTTCCAGTAGAGAGTATTCACTTGAAAATTGAACAATGATCTCTGCTCGTTTCTGAAACAAACCTAGAGGCTGCAATAATCGAGCTATCGGTTCAGGATTTGATTTTCTTGTGACTTCAGCTGATGGATAACACTTGAAGAACTCCCACAAAATAGGAATAGCCTTGTCTCCTACAAAGACAAATTACAACTCATGATGACAGGGAACGACAATGACTCATCACCCAGTTTAGGCTGGAGAAAGTAAAAGTCCAAATGTGTTATACAATTACAGTTTCAAAATATAGAATGTATGCAGTTATTTTAATTTGTATGTCTAGTTATTTGGTGTTGCAGATATGGAAATGGTTAGTTTTCTGCTATTTAGAGTGTTACAGTCATACTTAAAATAGATGTGCTCATTAATTAAACAGATCAGCAGGCATAAACAGATAGACAAACAAACAAACAAATGCACAAAAACAAAAAATAAACAAAATAAACAAACAAATAAACAAACAAATAAACAAACCACACTGTAAAACTAAAATTAATTCCATTTGCTCTGCACTTCAAGTATACTCTATTGTACAAACACATCAAGACCACCAAAATGTCAAGTAAAACTACAGACAGTGAACATACAGACAGTGAACATACAAGCAATAGAACAGCTGACCTACCTGACGTTCGATGTAAGAATATGGTTGCTATTAGAAGTCTCCATGGGTCATGAAACAAAGATTCCTGAATAAGATTAAATGGAGACTTTGGTGGTACATAACACACAGACAAATGTCTTGGCCTCCTCATTTCATCATCAACCGCATACCCCAAGACAGGCTTCTGATAAAAGTATGGACTTGTTGTCAGTTTTCTCTTCACTCCACGAACTGATGAAGTACGTTTCAGGAGAGGCGTTCCAGGTGGTGTACCACATGCAGCCCCGTGCTCTTGAACGTCAGACTCGGTGACACTAGAGTCCATAAGTTCTTTACTCCCTATGTCGTTACTGCAACCATTTGCATCTTGATGTTGTTTACTGTTTGTGTTTACTGTCATTAACTTATCTTTTGGTCGCAAAAAATAATGTCGGATTTCATCCTGTTTCCCTCCTTTTTTCTCTTTACAATCTTTCATTTTCTGTTTGTTTTTAGTCTGATGCTTGACAATAACACTGCATGTTTGTTCAGTTACATCATTAGTACTCTTTCCCCTTTTGTGTTGAGACACATTTACTGAGTCCGTCATTCTTAGTGTTTCTGTTCTGCAGCTGTGACTTTCTGCTTTGCCATCTTTTTTTTGTCCAACGTTTCTGCTGAAATCAAACATCTCAACAGACAGTTTAGACCCGATCGCTTTCAAGTGTTTCTCCAATTGTCCTTGACCAACTAGTTTTCGACCCATAGGACTAAATAACAAACAAAACAACAACAAATTACAAGCCACTGTAAAAACCGAAAGTCAAGACATTCGCTGTAAATAAAATCTGAAATTTGCCAATTCCAAACGTATATTGAAAGCAATTCTTGATGTGATGGAGTCTTCTTCAAACTTCTACATTAATTGCTGTAAAAATTCAATACAATTGTTGTAACATGCATGTGCTGAATTAATACAGTGTACATGCAATACAGGGTTACGGGTTAGGATTAACCGTTAGGGTTAGGGTTAGGTCAGGGTGAGATATAAGGGTCAGCGTTAGGGTTAGAGTTATACCCCGTTTACACAAGCACACATCCCAGTATTCCAGCATGCGTTTACACGACACACTCAAGGAAGCCAAGGCGTGTCACTAACGTGCGTTAGTTACTTGAGCTTGACATAGCTCACGTTAGCTCACGTTTGCAATGGACAGAAGCCAAGCTGCTCGCGTTTCTCTCTCTAAGGCTTTACAACAATCATATCTAGAATGCGTAGGACATACAAGACGTCGTAGGTCTATCGCCAGACGACTGTTGCGCACATGCAGCAACGGAGTTCAAAAGCTAAACTTCTTGCTCATCTTGGTCGCTCCATAACTGGATAAGACACAGACTCTCCGTCTCGCTCCACACTATTTGTGCGCAGAAGTATGATGTGGCAGAAAGGGGTCTGGCCACGCGAGACTACAAATGAGCATGAGCAGCTCGTTTTCCAGCATGCTCTGCGTTTATGTTTACACAATGTACTTGACCCGAGCCAGCCCGGGCTGATGTGCATTGGCCTGGCTAGAAATACCGAGCCGAGCTGGCACGACTCGGCCTTCATTTACACATACCTTAGAAACCGAGCCAGCACGGGCTGGCCTGCTTACAAGTACTCGTGTAAATGGGATATAAGAGTCAGGGTTAGGGTGAGGGTGAGTTAGGGTTAGGGTTAGGGTTAGAATTAGGGTCAGGGTCAGAGTTAGGGTTAGAGCTAGGGTTAGGGTTAGGGTTAGAGTTAGAGTTGGGGTCAGGGTTAGGCCACACTGTTATATTTCTATGTTTCTAGTCACCCACGCGCGTATGTTTCACTCTGACTAGAAGAATAAAAACATCACGTGACTTGATTTTTAAAAGTACATTTTAGTTAGAATAGTAGTGCTCTGAAATAGCTAGCAAAGATGGTAAGGTGGCCTAGATTCTGAAAGAAAACGGCTGTGAAGCTCTCTAATTAGCTAATGATTGACTTGCAGGCGTACATTCTCATATTCACCCAAGACACGTGCACATACCAGAGATCAGTGTGATAGGAAATTATCAGGTTACTGCATAGAGTGTCAGAGAATGTTTGACTGCATGTTGGTGATACGCTGTACTGGGGCCACTTACAACCTGCTTACCGTGTTTCTTTGGACTTTTTCTTTTTTGGGGGGGGGGCTCCGCGCGCGTTGATTTCTGTGCAATACGATGACGAGAGAAACATAGAAAAATGGTGTGGCCTTAGATCAGATCTCCATTGCATTGCATGATCTAGTTGACATTTCTGCTGACAACATAAAATTGTTGTTCGTTTTTAGTTATTTAGTATATCAGTATTCATCAGTTATTTCTGTCTATTTATAATACAAGACCTACACAACTGTTTTAGATCGAGTAAGAATCAGTTTGTAGTAATTATAATCTAACCTTATCCAACACACTCTCGTCCTAGCCTTTCTGCCGTAGATCTTACTGGGAATCTTCTCTACCACTCGTTTCCAACCGCTGTTTGCGTCCGACATTGCACGAATTTTTACCGCGTGTTCGTGCGTGCACGATTGGAGCGTGGGAGCTCACGCTGTAGGCCTCGGAGTCCAAGCATCTCCCATAAATGTTTGAGTGCTTGTTTGTTTGCAACATTTCAAAATTGTGTATTCTTTGATTAATAAGCTCAGTCCTCCAGAGAGTGACGACATGAGCACAAATTATAAAGAACTAGATGGGTTATTGCTAGCCTTTACTAAAAAACAGCAGAGTGATATGATATAGACAATGCAATGAGATCGAGAGGTAATAATTAAATTGCTTCATCAAATTAACATATGAAGGCATGTATTTTCAAGTCCTCTTGCCAGATCGTACTTTAGGATCTAAACCGTCAATGTACTTCAGTGGTATCCCATATTGATCTACACCAAATGCAGTTACAAAGAAAAAGCAGAGAGAACGAACTGATGTACATGTTACCGATTAGAAGAGATGAAACAAGTCTAACAGCATCTCCTTGTATAAGAACTTCTTTATCGGGCAACTGTCCTTTCTTTGCTGGTAAATCTCCAACTACATAAACCCACCAGCCAGTAAAAACAAAATCAAAAGACAAACAAACTGACAAACACGAACTAACATGTCAGACAGACAGACAGACCAGGGAGTGTCGTGACTGCAAGACATATACACAACGCACTGACCTGTTGTGCTAGCAGCTGCCTTCTTTTGCATGTAATGTGCTACTTCAGATGGTGAAATTCCAAATGTCTCTAGTCCTTGAACAAGAGTAACAGTTTTGTTTCCAGTTCTCAAAGCTGTTGATATTGAAACGTGTTTCACGACCCCTTTCCTACACAATTCCAAAATGTATGCAAACAGACAAAACGTAGATGCGATCACCACACACACACACACACACACACACACACACACACACACACACACACACACACACACACACACACACACACACACACACTGGCTGTGCCTAGGATGATAGTATAGCTACAGACATGCAGTCAAGTCTAACTACTATTAATTAAGACTATTGCAGCCACCAGCAAATTGTATTTACAGGCAAAATTATGCATAAATAGCACCGGCACACTGCACCCCGATACCCTCCTCTCTCAACCTAAGGACTGATCCTGACAAAACCTACAATTGTTCAGCGTAAACTCAAAAGCAAACTATCAAGGCCTAGCTTGAAAGGTCTAAAGATCAAACTAGACTTGCACTACCAAATTTTAACACAATTCAATATTTGCAAAACTAAGATTCAAAACCACTACTATTGAGTATTAGCACATAACAATGCTTCTACCTGTGTTTACATGTAACTTTCAAATCAAGGAAAGTCAACATGGTGACTTAATAAAGTAAAAATTTACTATACTAGCAACTGTAAAGACTCTAACTAAACATAGACAGTAATCAGAACTGTTGTAATTGAAACATCAAAATGACTGCAAATACAACTTGTCTCTGAGTTAGTGGCAGTGAGTTCACAATAATTACATTTTCAAACGTCACATACCTATTATATAATTCAACGAATTGATCTACATTAGCGGCAAATGATACAGTTTACTTTATATGTGTTCCTTTCCCGTGTATTGAGACTCGATGGCATGGCAGCATCTTTTCAAAGAACCTAAGGGTGTGAGGCATGCCTTTAGATATTTGTGATACGTGACAATTGTATGACATTTAATTATTGCCTCACTTTTTCATCAGCTCATCCCATTTTAGTTCTGTAAAGGGTGCTGTACCTTTGGGAGAGAGCATGTGGCACAGAACAGGATCCAACACAACAACGCTGATCCAACAACATATTGTTACATGTCAATAACAAACAACAAGGTCTTGTTTATATAAATGCATACAACGGACAATGAAATAACGTAACACTTGCAGTAAATAGTTTTAACACGATTCACACAGACACACACACACACACACACACACACACACACACACACACACACACACAGTAATGCGTACACAATTTGAGCCAAATACATAACACAATCAACATACATGACAATAAACAATCCAACAAATTAGAGCCTAATAACGACAAATATAGACACATGCATAGGCAACTGCTAACATTGCATACTCACCTCTTATTTCTTTCACTTACAAGACCATTTCTTTTTACATACTCTGTTACTGCTTGTCTCACTTCACTCATGCTCATAATTGATCCTTTGCTGTGTTCACAAATCAGCAAAAATTAGTTGCCATGCATGCTGTAGACTATTTCTAGCTTACTTATATCCAAGCGGCTGTAATATCTTCAATGTTGTTGCAGATGGACTCCACAACTCCTCAATAACAGGAGCCTACACAGAAGTCTTGTGAATACAAATTAATAGCAATGATATACAAACTGTGACAATGTGAAAAATGAACAACATGCATAACTCAATCACAGTGATCAAATGTGAACAACATTCAGTAAAGCTAAACGTGATGCACATATGCATCTGAATACGTCAAATTTGTTTCTTTCATTTGCTACTGTTTTCTGCTTTCTGACAATATTTTCCCTGGTAGTACAAGATCACTGCACCATTACAGTTCTTTCTCCTGCACATTGTATGTGTATAGCAGTAATAGTGACTGCAAAACGACACTAACTCCATTACTGGCTGCTGTTCAAATGTTAACTTTGATATTAATTTCAAGTAATTTTAAAAGACTAGAATATTTGCTAGCTCTAAGAATAACTTGTACAGCTAACTGCTGTCATTTATCAAATTAATATGTAACACAAAAATAAACAAAAACTCATTAACAGACACACGATTGCAACTAGAATTCAGTGTTGTGTATTTAACATGGGCGGCCTGGGCTGCACAAGCTTTCTATTACATTGCATTTCGACCATGGATGTACATTGCATGTAAACTTTGCTTACATGCGTGCAATACCGCATTTAAACTCCATGGTAATGTATGGTTATCTTGTCACCCTACCGTACAATGCGCGTACACCAATGTTTACACGCATGCGATACCGTATTTACGCCACTTACATTCGTTTTCATGCGCTTACACGCGGTTGGACTAAATGTAAACTCGTGTAAATACAGCTTACATTCACAAATTACGTGTAAGCCACATGTAAGCTAGGGCGTGTACGTGATACATGCGACCTCATTACGCAGTGAATTAGTCGTTTGCAGTCACACCGTCTTACCGCTGTCTTATCCGAAACTTTATGACTATAATTTTAGAATTAAATTAACCTGTCGTTTTAAAAAATTGTGCAGTTGAACAGACTACTAACTTAACTGCAAAGCTAATCAAATAAGATGTGTTAAAAATTTAATCAAATTTAATTAATTAATCAAAGTTTAATCAAATAGCAGCTTTCAACTACTTAACCACATGAAACATGCCAGATCCCTATACATATGCATTGACCTTGGAGTCTAGCTATAGACAGCGCAGACAGAGACATTATATTAAAAGCCTCTGTATGATCATTACTCAGCTAAAGATTTCAATTGCAACCGCGCCCAACAGGTCAGGGGACGCAGTAGTCTATGGCTGTCCTGTGTCTGTCTTTCCCTCACAAAATCAAGCCCAAAAATAAGCATACAACATACTATTTATATATAAAGGAATAAACTACAACACAAATCTAGACTTTCTGAGGTCTCCAACCTTTGGTCCTGTAGCTGCAACTGGCTTTTCTTCTTGTTTTGGCACAGTAAAACTAGTTAACCTAAACAGAAATGCAGTACATTTGTTTGCATTTTCTTCTCACTGGTAAACAACATTGTCTTACATGTCGTGTTTCCACTCAATGGCTGTAATTACATCCACTCCCTTTGACTGTTGCTTTATAGTCACAACACCATTTGCTTGCATCTCAGCAAGAAACTTTGAAAACTAGAAAAACGTAAGCACTGTAATCACAAACACACTCAACCAACAAAATTTCAAATCAGCTGTTGCAATAGCAAAATGTACAAACAGAGTCATAAACACAACCGCTCAACAGCTGCCACAAGTTAGACCCAAACTAACAACAATGATATCAATCAAATAAATAGCCAGTATATGTTGAGAACCATCACGCAGTATACATACAAGTTATACATTTGATATCAATAATCTCAAAGTATTGTAGTACTTTTAGCACTTTGCTAGGTGGTATGGCATGATTAAAACCCATTGGAATCTATAAAATGACTCATAACTGCTTTGGCACTGATTAACCAACAAAAATTGAATCACAAATAGTTAGAACAGACACAGACATAAGTTCACTTTACAATTTGTACAGAACACATGTTAATATATGGTCACCACACCTTTTTATATTTTGTTTTCTTGACATCGAGATTTGCATCCGCTGAACTAGATTGTTATAATTGACCACACAAACAGTAAAATGTTAATTACCAAGTGCTTGTGTACTGTAATAAACTTTAAATATCTCACCAACATTGTTGCATAAATTCTGAGTACAATGTACTCGTCAGTAATGGTAAATCTGATTTGCGAACTTTAGTCCGCAAAGCACAGAGGAAACACCAAACAAATAATGAATCCATGTCATCAACAGCTGAACTAGAACTGGACTCTCCATCTTCTCCATCATTTGCTAATTCAACATCTTCAGTTTTGTCATTTGTTGTTGTTTCAAATTCTCCGTCTCTATCTTCGTGCTGGTCCAACTTCTCTTCTACTACGTTTTCTGTGTCATCGCACTGTCTTTTTGTTTCTACAATATCTGAGTCCAAGTTTGTCAAATCTGAACGTAATGTCATTGCTTCTACGTCCACATCAATGCCTTCTGGCATATTAGGCAATAACTCTTTCTTTCCCATCTCCCTATTAGATCATAAATATGTAATAGAAACACATGTTCTGTTATAGTTTGCTAATATTAGATATAAATTATTTTATTATTGAGCAACAGCTGACCACAGATAATCTTGGTAAACGTGCAGAATAGCTATACCCTTCCCTCTCATTCCATTTTTTGCAATGTCATCACTGCTCACAACAGTTACACCAACAGCAACAGCTGATCTAGACAACCATGATAATTATATTGTCAGCATATAAGCTAGCATACAGACAATTAAAGCTCTAAATGGTAGCAACCTGTTGCCTGCCAGACAAACAGCTGTGATTCTTCCTCTAGAAAACAAGCCCAACTCAGTTGGATCTGATGACTTCAGTACAACACCAGGAAGCATTAGATCTATTAGAATGAAACAATGCACAACAGAGAAGCATTCACATAGCATGAACACAACTTACCAGCACCATTCTGTAGTTTCTCCAATACAAGAGGCCATGTTGTAAAACAAGGCAATAACTGTGGATATTGCCATAAAGTGTAAACTAAACAAAACATAACTATACATGTATCTATGTTTGAGTTTAACAAGAAGACAGGTACATCAAACAGCTCACAGTCTACGATGTAATGTGATTTAAATAGACCAATATAAAACTGCATACATACATATTACAGTACACACAGACAAACAAAGACAGTTAATTAAACAAACTGAGAAAACACAGACTACATCACTTGTGTTACATTTGAGCTTCCTTGTTGAGCACTCTTTTTCTTCTTGCTATAGTATAATTAACTTAATTACTTAATTTAACATTATTTAATCAAAGAAAAAGTTGTTTATTAAATTAAAATGTTTCAAACCTTAGTAATATAATTGCTACTCAAATCAATTGTCTCCACATTCTGTTGAAATTAAGAAATTCAAGCCTTGAAAAATATAGTGATTTGATTTGATTTTATAGCTTAGTGTGTAGTTATGCTTTAGTCAAAATATATTTGATTGACAATACAAATAGAAAAGAAACAACAGACAAATAGACAACCTTTAATTAATTGACACAAATGAACAAACATGTATTGAAAAAGATATTCAGCACACACACACACACACACACACACACACACACACACACACACACACACACACACACACACACACACACACACACACACACGGCAAATGAAGCTGCCGTTAAACGGTAATGCCCCCAGTCAGATACACACACACACACACACACACACACACACACACACACACACACACACACACACACACACACACACACACACACACACACACACACACACACACACGCACGCACGCACGCACGCACACATTTACCAGTTGGAATGAGTTCGTCTTTCCATTGAAACAAAAGAGGATTCCCAAGACACGAATAGACAGACAGAACGTCTCCACAATGCGAACTCAACCGAATGAGATAAATATCTTGTTTGAGAGATATCATAGAATTAACCCATTCTAGTGATTCTGATGAATCTGAATGATCTGTCCGCCTGATCATCGCATGTACGTCAGAACGCAGTTTCCTTCTACCAACATACAACTAAACATTGCCTCTCTATTGCTTTAGAATTTATGTTACTCCTCACTCACTTGTCTGAATTTTTAAGAAGGGAGTTTGACTTTATTCGAAACGGTTTGCGAAACATTGCAATCGCTAGCCTTGCAGTTCCAACCTTCGGTTTGAAGCGGGAAGTCAAATATATCAAATAGAAATTATTTAAATGTGCTCTCATACTGCACACATGTGCGCGCGCATATTCATCGATTAATAAGTATTTCTCAGCAGTCTCTTTGTCTTCGTCTACTTAGCCAACGTGCGCTAACATCATTTATGTCTACACGTAATTTGAAATTGTGGGGTTTAGCAGAATTTGTTTCTTCAAGTGACAACGAATGTACGCAAGAAGCAGAGGAAGAGGATTGTAAGACGTTGGATAATGAGAACACATTTTCTGTGACTGGGGCTCCTGGAGGGGTGTCAGGGTCGGCTTGGGAAAAGTTTCGAGAACTTAGTGAAAGACGTGAGAAAGAGGCGACACATAGACCTAAGAGAAAAAGGCGACGGAAAAGCAATGCAATGAAGACATCAGATAATGAAAAACGTGAAAAGTGTTGCATTGTTGATCTTACAACTCATGAAGACAGTGCAGATGAGAATCAAAAAGGAAACGTGAAGAAAATGCATTGTACAGAAGCACAAGGAAAATTGCCTCATTTTGAAAGTCCTCGTTCAACAGATGAGACCGAGCAAAACTGGACAGAGGTGAAAAAGTACTTTGAGATCAACTCTCATTTGAATGGTGTTGATCCTGGCAGACATGCTTCTAAAACTGGACTAGAAAAATTGATTGACAAAGCAGTTGAATTAGGAGAATTTGAGCTAGCCGAGCAGTACAGTGAAGAGCTGGCTACGAGAGACTTTGCGGTTAAAGTTTCTAAAGCATTTGACTGTGTGAAGTACATCAAGCGAAAGAGTAAGGAGATTGAGAAAAGAGACAAGAAGAAGAAAAAGAAATTGCAGTGGGGATTTGATGGGAAACATCGTTGGGAAACAAAAAGTAACATGTGAATCTTGTTGAACAATAGCATGCAGAGCAATGCAATCTACAATAGTAAGCAGTGAGAAGCAGACTAGCTAATAATAGTTGAATCAAGTAACACTGGAAGACTTGTAATCAAGTCTCATTTTCACTTCGGTAACTGTCAGTCGATTAGATCCTGAAACAGAAACAGAAATGAAATCAATAAACTCATACTAAATATGAAAGTACAGATACAGGGAGTAGAAGTTTCATAGCTTTATTTATTTATTCATTTGAATGAAATTGGCACTTTCAATGCTAGTCGTTACCTAGCAGTTTACAGCCAAGCCAATATTTTTTTGCGTGCAAACACAATTGTTATTTCATAAACATTGTTTAGGACATGCAAACTGGTTGCCACCAATTGTAGATGGTATTGTGTTGTGCTGTAACGTAAGTAGAGCACGTTCTCTCTAGACTTACAGTGGTCATGTTTGTATTGTTTAATTAATTACTGCATTGGTCTATTTTTAAACCATTGCTTTGATCTTGCATTGCCAGCTTTTAGCTTTTGTCTTGAGGTAGTTTGTCTGACACATACTCATCTGATCATTTAGTTATGTAGATAGTTTTTGTTGTTGTTGGAATGACTTTAAAAAGTTTACAGTAGGGCACCACTTATCCGACGGGCTTGGGACCAAAAGGACGTCAGTTAACTGAAAATGTCGGACACATTTTGAAAAACGACTGCAGAATACTTAAAGAAGCTCAACATCTAATTGTACATGTAACAACTAATACAGTACAACTTTTTTGACTAGGGAGAACACTAATGGGAACTGTCAAGACTTAAAGTAACCACTAATCTTAGTCTGGATCAATGCTTTCGCTCTTCTTGCTGTTTTCATCAGCAGCCCATTCAGTAGGACCATTGTGCTTACTGAAACTTCAGGTTGTTCTTCCTGGTACTGAAGAACCGTTTCTAGAGCTTCACAGGCTTTACCATGCGACACACAATGGATTTGGCATCTCTGCTGCACGAACCATAAGTACATTGCTTTGTCTAACTCTGGGAGGTGTGACCTCCTGATAGCTCTTTGTTTCTTAGCGCAGTCGTCCTCGAGTTCAGTTTGAAAGGTTTCAGCTTATCTTCTGATTTGACGATATTGTAAACAGTGGGTCTTCCAATCCTGTATTCCTCCGAAACACTGGTCATGGTGCTGCCCTTACTAACCAGCTCACAGATTTCAAGTTTGTCTTCAATCGTTAAAATACAACTCTCTTCCTCTTTTGTGGTTTGCTAGCCATCATTTGACGACACATAGATCATGGATACAGTACTATACGCACAGGAATCGTATATCCTAGCGTGCACACAGCCTCGCAGTTCAGACAAGCCATGCACTGTCGGATAATCTGTGCTGTCGGATAACTGAGTGTCGGATAAGTGGTGTCCTACTGTATTAAGATTGGAGACTAGAAACAACTTGTCATAATAATAATGATTTGTGGGATGCTGTTACCTGTAATTTTTTAGGAGACTGTCAGCTTGTGCAGTCAGGTCTTGAACTGTCTTCTGTAGTTCAGTCAAATGAGCAATTAGATATTCATTTGCCTAATTAATAGTTTATGGAATACACAACACCACAATGGAATGCAGGTGAGTGACCTACTCTTGGGCCACGTTCACCTCGTGGACCCTACGAGTGGAAGAAACTGTTTGATAGAATTAGTTGCACTGAACGGTTATGCATTGTTTAATTACCTTATTCCCATCATTTCCGCGCTTTCCATTGTTTCCTAAAATGTCATTGTGGCTGAAATAATGTGAACTGGCTGTTTATTTGTGTGAAATTTGTATCATACCGTTCTCGCCTTTTGGACCCTTTGCTCCTCTTTGCCTCATTTCTCCCTTATGGCCAGGTATACCTTCTAAACCGATGTCTCCTACGCGTCCTGTTTGTCCTTTAGAGCCTTGCATGCCTCTACGACCTGTTGGCCCCGGAGGACCTTCGTCTCCTGCAGCTCCTTGTAGTCCTCTTTCTCCCTTTTGACCTCTCACAATCTCACCTGGTTCTCCCTTTGGACCTCTTTGACTTTCTCTTTGACTTTGAATCATATCAGCCTATACAAATAACGTAATTACCTACATTATAATATCTATTGCTCAACTGCAATTTGTCTCTTGTCTGTTATTATTCGTAGCATACAC
>NC_085089.1:390000-392500 GCF_963422355.1 Corticium candelabrum | reverse complement strand
ACAATAAATGTGGCATCAATTTGGAGGCCTTTTCAGCTACCTGCTAGCTATGATTCTATGTGATACAAATTTCAGGCTGTCGTTTTTACGATTTATAGGTGGCTCATGTTGCAAGTTGCAAGTGAATTCATACAAAATTAGTTGGAATTAGAAAAAAACAACTACAAGGGCACCATTTATCTGTTCTCTTTACTACGTTACCTACATCGTGCTGCTGTCTTTGCCACTCTGCGCCCTCTAGCTGTATGATTATATTCATAGCTATATGCAGATGTTTTGCTAGCTACTTGCTATAACAGAGTCTTGAGCCAACTGCGTCCACATGTAATGCAAACAGGATTAGGTTGCAAGGGAAACAACGAAGCCCATAGATCTACCAGCTCTTTACTTGCCATTAGGCAAGGGAATTGTCTCTCATCTTTTGCAAGGCATCCCGTTTTGCATGCTGACTCACCACATCTCTGCACCACCACCAACTGCAACTTGCTGCAACTACCTCTCACACAACGAAAAGAATGAAGATGGTGCTTTAGTGTTAATTTGACATAATTTGATTATAGCCAGCCAGCTACACTACACTGTCATAGTTAAACAGTGTCAAATCTACAGCGCAAAACCATACAATAGCTACACTGCAAGGCAAGTTTCCAGCTTCAGTGTTCATTTGTATCTCGTGCCACTATTTGTAAGATAAGATACGAAATCAAGAAAATTAATTAAGCTTCGTGATGATATGGATTTAGCACAGTGGAGACATTGGATCTGATCCTTCTCCTGAGCCACAGGCAGAAGAAGTTGGTATAACTTCTATGCAAATTCATATCCATGTTAGTTGTATATTTTACTGGAGCTTACTTACATGGTCTAGTTTACCTGGAGTTGCAGGCGTGTCTTTGCTGCACTCATCTAGAGCAGCTGTATGTGGTAGCAATAGCAATACGTTAAACTGGTAACTGATTTACACACAGATGAGACACAGTATACCTTGCAGAGAATTTAGACGATCATATAGACGTTCAACTTGATCAGTAAGAGTATCTGCTAGTTGGGAGGCCTCAGCACACTCTAGACAGTTTGTATTCTAATAATCAAAATTGATTTAAAGTTTATAAGAAAATGAACAGTGTGTTAAATGTACCATTCTTCCACGAAGTCCTGGCTCTCCCTGTCGTGAAAACAACAAATACAGAAATGACTCAATGGACTTTAATTAATTAATAACATTTCTTACCTTTGGGCCTGTTCTTCCCATGTCTCCTTTGTCTCCTGTCAACCAACAGAATATTGACTTGTTTGAGAATGCCATGTGTAGGTATACTCTTGATATAATCTTGAGTCTTAAATTTACCTTTTCGCCCTCCTTGGCCTTGTCGTCCTGTTCGTCCTTTTTCTCCTGGATCTCCTTTTGCTCCTGGTTCGCCTGTAGGACCTCTGTTGCCTTTTTCACCACTATCGCCTAAAATTACAAGAGTTTATTTACTACAGTATAATCTTGGATCGCTACATTCTGCTTACCTTCATCGCCTTTTATTCCTCTTTGTCCAATTGGTCCTGAATCTCCAGGTTCTCCGTTTCTTCCTCTGCTGCCTTGGTCACCTGGAGGTCCAGGAGCTCCTGGGTCACCTTTCTCTCCCTTAGTGGATCCTGTATTAGTGGATCTCTCAGTTTGTAACTTCTGTATGTTAATTAGCCATACACTCATCAGGAGGAATTATGAGTCAACTACCCAAACTTACCCTAAGTTTGTTTCCAATTTTAATAACAGACGCAGAAATATTCCCTAAACTTTTGCAAGTGTAACAATCTGTATGGATGACAGTCAGATGAAGATCAAAATTAGTCTGTCACTTGATCTACTTTGCGTGGTATTCAAACCTGCTTCGCTACAGCGAATGCCATTGCACTATAAACAAACTGTTACAAGAGGAATTTAGGCAGTCAGACAGGTTTCTTACTACGTACCTGAGAATCATCGCTCTGTGCGTGTGTGCTGGCTAAGAAAGCGATCGCCAAGACGACAAAGGCTGATGTGACTGACATATCTAGGAATCTGCAATACCGTATTAGGACGTTGGTCTCTAACTATCTAGCTAACATGCGAATCGAGCACACAAGAAATCAACGAAATTAGTGTAAGAAAGACTAAAATTCCAAGTGTCCTCTCGCTAGATCTGCCGTCGATACTCTACAGACAATTATCTGTGCAGTAGACTGTACTGGCTAGAAAGTGGAAGCTCAGCAGACAAGCTAGAGCTGCCTGCAGCTGCGTGCACTGCAATCAACGCTTGACAAGGGTCTTTGTCGATAGACATGATACAAGCTGTTGACGCTGCATGGCAGGCGTGCATGCAATGTTGTAGTACCTGATTAGCTGGCTGATTCTGCTCGCAAGAACAACTATGAGAACGACCTTTTCAGAACAGAGCTGCTAATTCTTGCTCGGAAGCGTCGACTGATGTGAGAAAATTGCTATGCTACACAAAGCAAAGCAGCTAACAAC